>NC_091821.1:320272891-320517891 GCF_038994185.2 Dermacentor albipictus | reverse complement strand
TCGAAGACGGGGCGGCGAGTGCGGCATTTGGTTTTCACGAACCAAAAGCTACAAATGTGGGACTATGTACAGCCATGACATACAGTTGCCGTCGTAGTTGTACGCAACGACGCCGGCAGCGCGAGCCCTCAGCAGCAGGTCACGTTCATCAGTGCTTAAATCGCTGAAGTCGAGCCCAGCATCGCGAGCCAATGTGTCGTTGTCAGGGTCGTCCATTGCAACGAGCGTTGAAGTTGACGTCATAAAATAAAAAGCCAGCTTATCGTCGCGCGCTTTCCCTTCCGCTAGCCACCATAGTTCCGCTTTCGCGCTGCTGTCGGCTCTGTCTTGGCTCTGTTTCTAGAAGGTCGCGCGTTTGCGCTTTGCGCAGAAAAGCCGTAGCACCGTCTGCGAGCGCCGTTTTACTCACCGACGGCGCAACGTCACTATGAGACAATGACGTCAACCCTCCTCAATCGGAGGGCGGGCGATTTGAACTGCGCTAGAGATACGCGGACGCTTAAGAACGCATTTTCTCTTAAAATAAGTCTCTTCTTCGCATGAAACAAGCGTTTCGAGGCTTCTGGGATGGTATTTCAACAGTCCACGCTGAATTAATATTAACCTTGATTGTCCCTTTAAGGACTCATGCCCCGGGGTCCACTCGATTTGTATGTGTGGTGGGAGCTGGTGCACTCCACTCACAATGCGATATGTGGCCCTGGAAATTTCGCTTTGACACTGGAAAAATTTCTGCATACTGTCTGGGAGTCCGTACGAACAATGACGCCCTCCCAGTGTGGTCTCGTCACGATGGCGAACACTATTGCTATTTCCTCTGCCTCCGCAGCGCTCTCTCTGGAAACCGACGATGCGTTTATTTCGGTCCCTTGATTGTCGACTACGCTGGTCACGAATGCCCTGCTTCTTGCGAGGCTGGCCCCGTCTACAGACAAGACATTGAGTATTCCGAGGCTTACGTTGCTTCAGCAATAGGCGACGTTCACATTTTTTGGTATCGGGAGCAAGTATGAGAACCACTCGGCACCGGATGCAGTGAATGTCGCATATGGCTGAAACAACGGAAGCTTCAGGACAACCATTCCAGAGTTTAAGCAAACTTGACTACAACAATACGGTGTGTCGCTACATTGCTTGAATGCTAATCGCAATACTGCCGACATTCATCGTGAGATGGCTGCTGCCCTACTTAAAATTTTTTTCTCGTTTAACAGCTTGGTTAAAGATAACATTAATATACGGTATATAATCAGGCAGACTAAGGAGACGGCTGAAATTCAAGAAATAATTGGCAAGAAGCACATAGAAAAATACATTTGTTAATGAGTGGTTGTCACATGTAGGATGACTTAGTGAGTGAGTGAAAAAAACTTTATTGGAGGTCCGGCGAGGACGCGAACTCGTCGCGCATCCGGCTAGTCGCACCACGGGACCAGCAGGTCAAGCCCACCGGCCCGGTCGCGGGCATATCGAACAGCCAAGATTTGCTTGTCTAGAGTGGGGCTATGCAGAAGCGAGTCCCACTCCTCCTTGCAGAGATTGGGGTATTTCGACCCGCACTCCCAGAGCATGTGTGCTAGAATGGAGGTCTGCCCGCAGGACGGGCTGACGTCGTCGCGATATACGTCGGGGTAAACTTCGTGTAGAACGGCCAGACACAGATCTGCGCCGGTCTGTAACAGTCTAAGAGAAGCGGCTTGCGCCCTATTCATCTTGGGGTGAGGGGTGGAAAGACCCTTCTAGACATGTAGAAGAATTTCATAACCTCGTTGTGAGTAGGGGGAGCGTCCCTGTGGCCGTAGGGAGGAGGGGCGTCGGCGCTCCTTACAGAGGAAGCGCGATCGGTGAGGTCGCGCGCAGCCTCGTGAGCAGACTCATTCAGGTTCGCGGAAGCACCCTCGACCGACCCTACCTGAGCGGGAAACGAGTGAATTGAATGATGCGTGAGAGCATATGGACTCGAGACACTAAGAAGACGAGCAGCTTGCTCGGCGATTCAATCCTTCTGAAAAGCCCTAACTACCGTTTTGGAATCACTATAGATCTCAGACCCACCACCGTCTAGCAAGGCGAGGGCGATGGCGGCTTGCTCGACGACTTGGCGGTCTGAAGTGCGAATCCAGGCGTTATTGGCAATCTTGCCGCTGGAGTCGACTACGACGTCGGCAAAGGTCTTCCCGTCGCTGTACTCCGCGCCGTCAACGAAACTTGCTTTGATGTCTTGTTGCTTGATCTGTTTGAGGATCGCTGCTGCTCTGGCCTTGCGTCTGCCCTCGTTGTGGACGGGATGAAGGTTTCGGGGCACAGGGGCCACTACGAACTTGTCTCGAATGCACCTAGGGATCGGGGAGGAGATCGCAGGGAGAGGCCTTTGTCCTGCAGTGACATAAAATAGGCTGATGATGATGATGATGATGATGATGATGATGGTGACGGAGGTGGTACCCCCTCCCCCCCCCCCTTCAAAAAAAAATCCTGGGTACGTGCCTGCACGGAAGACCTTGAAATTCCGACCTCACCACTCACGTCACGGACGCTGGAATTAGGGTTTGCAGTCATGAAAGCCAAAATGTCTCCTTCAGCCTCTTCACTGATGGTCCCCTTTCTGTGCCGCGTCTTCTTGAAGCTACCTGTTTCTTTCCGCGTCAAGTAACTCCTCATAATTGTGTTCGCGCTAGGTCTTCCCCCACATTGCCAATTTCGGTAAAACTAAACTACATAAACGACTCTAAACGACTACATGACGTGCTATCAGCGACACCCGGCCCTACGATTCTCACAGGCGATTTTAATGCTCACCATCCGCTTTGGGGGAGCCTGAAGATGGACTCCAGGGGAAGGCGAATAGCATCGTTTGCCACACAGCACGACCTTTACTGCCTCAACGATGGTAGTCCGACATATTTACGCGGGCCTACCTACAGCAGCTGCCTAGACTTGACCCTGGTTTCTCGGCTTCTTGAAAGAAACGTGCAATGGTTTACAGACATTGAAACACATGGAAGCGACCATATTCCGACGTACCTGAAGATCAAGGGACTATCGAAATACTCCTCCATGACGCTCCGGCGAATAGACTGGTCGGCGTTTCGGTCGGACATGGAGGGAGTATGTCAGCAAGGGAACCCTTCAAGTCCGGAACACGAAATTCAAAAAGCCATGCAAGAGGCTACGCGTAGTTTCCAGCCTTTCCCGAAATATGCAGAATTTGAAGCAGAACTGCAGCGACTACGAGCAATTCGCCGGCGGGCTGAACGAAGATACAGGAGAACTAAATCCATCCATGATCTCCGAGAGGCAAGGCGGATGCAAAAGAAGATTCAACGTCGCATCGATGCACTACAATCTCAAAGATGGAAACGTTTCTGTGAGTCCTTGGATCCACGTCAGCGACTATCTCAAATATGGAGAACCGTGCGTGGGCTTCGCGTATCACCACAACAGCGTGTCCCTTTCAAAGCCCTCGCTTTGCACCAAGGTCGCAGCGAAATCGACATTGCTGAAGAATTTTGCTCAAGACTTTCCAGCTTGCAGTTCCAACGCGCAATTACACCATGTGCTACTCCTATGGCACGGGATTCCCACATGGATGTAATTTTTTCGCTGGAGGAGCTTGAAGCGGCACTGGCGACTTGCAGGCGCTCTTCGTCACCTGGCCCGGACGGGGTTACCTATGCGGCGCTCGCCAATCTTGGGCAGACAGCACGACTCATGCTACTAAACCATTACAACGAGTCTTGGCGCAACGGTTTGGTTCCACGTGACTGGAAATGCAGCCGCTTGGTTCCATTTCTCAAACCTGGCAAATCACCGTTAAACTTGTCATCGTACCGCCCCATCGCTCTGGCCAGCTGCATAGGGAAAATAATGGAACGAATGATTTTGACTCGCCTGGAATGGTACCTGGAAAGTTACAACGTGTACCCAGATGCTATGGCTGGCTTCCGGCGTGGGCGCTCATCCATAGATAATGTCATCGATTTGGTTACATTCGTTCAGCATCAAAAACGCCGGAAACGACTCACTGCTGCATTATTCCTAGACATAAAAGGCGCCTATGATAATATAGCACATTATGCCATTATAAATGCTCTTACCGAAGCCGGAATCGGTGGCCGCACTTTTCAGTGGCTGTGCAGTTATTTGACCGACAGGCATTTCTTCGTGATGACCGAGGATGGCGCCACGACTCAACACCAAACGTGCCGTGGAGTACCACAAGGCGGAGTGTTAAGCCCGACGCTTTTCAACCTAGTGCTCGTTGGCCTAGTCCGATCCTTGCCCAACACAGTTCAGGTATCAATATATGCCGACGATATCTGCATTTGGGCGTCTGCCGTAACACGGCTGCAGGTACGAGCACGGCTGCAAAAGGCAGCTACGATAATATCTCTGTACTTGCGCAAACAGAACTTAGAGCTGTCTTCAGAGAAGTGCTGCCTTGTTACATTCACTCGGAAGGAAATGAAGCGTTACAGTGTAAAGGTCAATGGGCAAGCAGTAGCAAATGCACGAAAACACCGCTTTTTAGGGGTAATTATTGACCGAGACCTATCATGGAGCCCGCATGTTTCATACCTGAAGAAGAGATTATTGACAATAATACATCTCCTCAAATTTCTCGGCGGAAAGTCATGGGGCACTTCGGTGCGGTCAATGCTGCAGCTGTATAACGCCTTGTTCCTCGGCTTCGCAAGATACAGCCTCCCTGTGATTGGCAACACCTGCAAAACAAACCTGCGTGTACTCCAGGGACTACAAGCTCAGGCCCTAAGGACGTGTCTCGGTCTTCCGAGGTGTGCGTCTACAGCGGCAACGATCGTCATAGCTCGAGATCACCCAATTTCAACGTACTTGGCAACCGACGCTCTCAGGGCGCATATTCGGCACGCTGCCCGATTACATTCTCACCATCTTGCCGCTCTACCCACAGAAAGGCCACACACAACTTTCAGTCGTTTAATTGATGCCAATCGCCCCTCATTGCCATCGAACTACATGCCTGCAGCAAGACCATCCTTACCTTTATGGTGCCTGCACAGACCTGACATACGCCTCACCATCCCAGGAATCATGAAGAAAGCCAACATGTCCTCGTTTGCCCTTAAGCAGGCCACGTTAGAACATTTACATGAGGTGCACAGTGGCCGCGTACACGTTTACATCGACGGTTCAGTTACATCTGCAAGCGCAGCTGCCGCTGTGCTGATACCAAGAAGATCCGCCAAGTTACAGCTAAAGACGTCACATGTATCATCAACGACAGCTACTGAACTCGTAGCCTTGCGTGCGGCTCTTCATTTTATTAAGGAGGAACCATCCCAGGCATGGTCAATCTTCTGTGATTCCAAGGCAGCCCTACAGAGTGTACTCTCAGCACTGCGCCATGGATCACATGAGCAGCTCGCCGCAGAGATCAGAGAAGTCCACCATCGACTAGTTGACGAAGGACACGATATAATATATCAGTGGTTGCCTAGTCACTGTGGCATACATGGCAATGATCGAGCAGACGCAGCTGCCCGATCTGCCCATGACGGCGTCAACTGCGTTGCCATTCCTCTTTCGAGAGCCGACGCAGCGAAAAAACTTGCCACACTTGCGCGTGACCTGACATTAGCCCAGTGGAATTCATCCGATTTCACAAGTGCACGCCTCCATACTCTGGACCCTAATTTACAGCTCCATATTCCGTCCGAGCTTCCACGACGTGACTGCACCCTTCTTATCCGTCTATGGCTTGGAGTAGCATTTTCAAATGCCTACTCTTTCCTTATCGGAATGGCCAACAGCCCACTGTGTGACTTCTGCGGGTGCAACGAAACGATCGAGCATCTTCTTTGTCAGTGCTCTCGTTTTAACCCACAAAGAACTGTCCTCTCAGCCACCTTAGACAAACTGGACAAGCGCCCTATGACAGAAGACAAGATCCTTGGAACCTGGCCTACGCGAACATCAGCGCGATCCGCTATGAAGGCGCTGCTGCGATACTTGAAAGACACGGGACTTTCTGACAAATTGTGACAGTACACTGTGTGGCGCAGGACTGTATGGGGACACTGCTTAAGACTCGGAATGCCTTTGCGGGTTGCGTGACAGTGCCCACAGAAATAGTTCGTGTGTACGTGCGTGTGTGTGCTTAGGTTTTTTTTTCCTTTTTTTATCCTTCTTTCTTTCTCACCTATTGCATCCCCTTTCCCTTCCCCCAGAACAGGGTAGCCAACCGGAGATAATCTCTGGTTAACCTCCCTGTCTTTCCTTTGCCTTTCTCTCTCTCTCTCTCTCTCTCTCGGTATACCGAGGCAGCTTTCCTCTTGTCACCCCGTGCCGCTCCCAAGACCATGTTCGCCTTCTGCTCGCTTGGGTACGGCATGCTTTAGGCACTGCAAACAAATTCTTCGAAACGGTTGCGCGGCACGACAGTAGTTGACAGTCGAGCTCACGTGCATCTAGCCGCTGGCACAACTTGGAAGAAAAGCAGCGTCGTAACAAATGATGCTCTCTCTCGCACAGGTTCCAGATGTATGATGCATGTTTTGTGTGTATTTTTTCTATACAGCATCGACTTGAACGCTAAAAAAAAATTGCACTTCTCGCCGTTCCGGAATAAACGACTTATGACGGCGCGTTCTTCGGCGACAGGAGCGAGCGACTGCTGACGAAGCGCTTTTTCGGAGCGCCGTCGCCAGCTGCTGCCGGTAATGTCAGAGCCGAGCAAAGGCTGAAGCCCTTTCTTTTAAGTGAAGGGAAGGCGCGGCGCTGGCGATATTTTTACAAATCACTCATGGCAGCGCTGTAATTGCGGCGCATTCGGGCGCACAGAGCTCGCTGTCATATGGTATTTTGTAAACTCCGCGGGCTTTCGTTTTTCTCGAATAAATAATGCCATGCTAAGTCTATCTCGTTGGAAGTACCTGGGTTGGGCAATATTTCTGAAGCTCCACAACTTTCCTATTGACGCCTGAACGTTTAACGCTATATTTAAAAAGTTAATTAATTTATCTCTGCTAATTACTCAAAAGAAGACGAGCAAAAAATGGTACTGCAAGTTTAGATAAACGCTAACAGCATCCAGGCTATTTCTGTTCTGAAGAAAGCATAATTTTTCAAAATCTTGGTCCAAGTTAGCTCGGGAACCCTGTATATATATCGAGATATCGACAGACCCAGCAGTAGCAGCAGAAGCATGTAGTCATGCATAACCTCGGAGAGTTGCCAAAGAAAGCCCCGCTTAAAAATTTTCGTCTATTTTGTTATGGAAAAAACGTCACATGGAGACAGACATGCTTTTCATCTCCGACCCTAATCACAGCGTCCCATTTTCTAGGACCTCCTGCTCTTTACTCATGCAAGCGACGTGTGTCACCTTCGTTCTGGACGCCCGCGACATGCCGCCCCCCCCTCTTAAATAATGGTGCCGTGGGTATAGGGGGGGGGGGATTTAACAGCTAAAACGCAGATAGGGTGGCCTTAGGCAATAGTTCTATAGAGCCCCTGCTAGACTGTTCAGAGAGGACTGGAAGAGGAGAAATAGAAGTGGGGCACGAGTAGTTTCGCAACAAGTAAATGTCGTTTGTCTTGATGTCGACTAAGATTATACCGTAAAACACAGGTTGTCGGTAGCTTCTTATGTCGAAAGTTTGGGACAGCGCCACCCATTTCCTTGACGTTGTTATCCAAGGTGCACTCGACTGTTATGCAGACAAGATACCTCGTTCTCGCGTAGGCTGGTGGCTGGCCTCTGGAACGTGTTCTAACGTCTTTTCGCCCAGTGGTGCGTTTGGTGGTCATCTGTCCTTCGATCAGTACCTTCCGCATGAGCTGGTGGTCCAAAGTGCACGAGGGAAACGCTTTGCGACTCAAGGTTTTTCTGGCGCGGAATCCGGTATCATAGCGTCAGGTGCAAAGGGACGCTTTCTCTCATTTCACACTACACAACGTTTTAAGTCTTATATACACTGTATACTTCCCAGCTGTCCCAACTGCAGTCAACCCGCTGCCCTATACCATGCCACCTGTGCGTGCCAACACTCCACAGTATTCATCCGTATCTCTCGCCTCACGCTAGCCCAGTGGGAAGCCTAGCTGCCAGGCGTCGACCGGCGGAGCCAGTTCGATCTGGTCCGGAGAGCGCGCTGGGTGGGGGTTTCGACTAGAAACTCCACTCACGCGCAGAGCCCCTGCGCTGGGACTTATACAGCTCTATGTGACTTGTTCACAGTGAATGTATTGTCACCTTCTCTCTTTTGGAAGCCAACCCGGGATTCAGATTTCCAGTTACGGGCGTCTACCCAGCTACACACTCATGGTGCAACATCACATTGACAAAGGGCAATGAGGACACGATAGGAACAGTGATCTCGTGTCTTCTCTGTTTCCTCTTATTTCGTAGTGTCATAAGCACCTGACCATGACGTATCAACGGTGCTGAGTGTGAGCTCCTATAAGGGAACAATAGACAGTTTTAGAATAGCGCTTGCCCCCTTAGTACAATAGACGTAAGCACCTTTGCGTTGCGCGTCCCTTCAATACATTGAATTTAACGTACGGAAATGCAAACGTAGCGAAGATGTTAAAAGACAGGGCACCCTCTGGTGGCTCGTGCCAAACGTATCCAAGTCAATTCATTAGCAACCATCCCGTTTCAGTGCGGACGCGTCTCGTTATGCCTACGGGAGCCGGAATCGCCGAGCGACCTCAGAAATTGGACGAGCTATGTACTCATAACGTTTCAGGTGAGTTTAGAGAAAGCGAAAGTACCCTTCAATATTTGGCGATCAACGCGACTGAGAGCGTAGCCATCACGATAATTCACGCTGAAGCGGGAGTCATGGGTGCCGTCATGTTCGACAACGCTGTTTCTGAGAATCTGTAAACATTACAAACGTTAAACTCACCAAATACTGCGCGTTATCATAGCGCACGTAAACCACAGAAACCCAATAACGTGCGAAGCATGAGCAGTGAAGAAACTCATGATGTACTTTACGTACGTAATGAGTTTGCGTTTGGTTGCAAACGCTAGTCTAAAGCTGTCTAATGAGCATGCTCTTCGGGATAATACGCCCACCAAGTACTGCACGTCCGACACAGCGTTAGGTGCCATATTATTATCTGGAAGCAGTTGATATTCTTCGGCTTTGTGTTGCATGCAAACTTGCGCGAAGCAGTTCTTTAAATAATAGCAATGTCACAAAAGATAGAGTGGATCATAAGCGGCACGGCATAGCTTATCACGCCGTAGATATCTCTTATCGCGAGTGCAACGAGGAGATTGCTTGCCAAGCGTCCTGCTAGCTCGAAACCGGTTGCTTTTTGGAGGAGTTAGTGACCTTCCCCTGGGGCCAAGCGCATGCATTACAGTGCACCCTGCAATGTTATCTCAGGACACGGCGCGCTGCATGCAAACAATCCTGCTCTGAAAAGAGAAAGGACAGCTCCTGAAATGTTCTGCTCACGTACTGAAATATGCCTCCTCACCTCCCCCCCCCCCCCCGCCCCGAAAACCAAGTATTCTTAGAAAAAGAAAAAAAGAGCTTCGATGACCCTTACTTCCTCAGAGCCCGGCGTTGATGTACAAACACGCACATTTCGTGATATACACGTGTACAACTCCACAGTGTACTCATTGAAAACACTGTAGCTGAATGAGCAATGAAGAATCGGTAAACTGTAATTTCAGAGAATTTGGAATGTGCCTCACGTTCTTAGAGGCTTGGGGCATTCTGCATCCACATAAGAACTTGATCGTAGCGTTCACTGAACTTCTCGTATCTTCACCCTTGGGCGTTCAGTTGCGCCCGGTTATCTTCCATTCAATCCACGAAAAGTGCAGCAGATGTGAAAAAATAGTTTTGCCTGAAAAATGCCCATTAAGAGAGAGGACTGTCATTTGGGCCATAATAATACATGGAAGAAAGGCGCAA
Source organism: Dermacentor albipictus (assembly GCF_038994185.2). Taxonomy (NCBI): domain Eukaryota; kingdom Metazoa; phylum Arthropoda; class Arachnida; order Ixodida; family Ixodidae; genus Dermacentor; species Dermacentor albipictus. Next base: position 320,507,965 of record NC_091821.1, on the reverse strand, counting down.
TCTAACATTTTGAAATACAGAGAATTTGCGGCTCTCGATCGCGAGGTTCGAACCTTCAATAACCGATGCTATACTTTCGGAACACAGTGAAATCGCTGATGGTATCCTGCCATGGGTGGTGGAGCACGCCTGTACTTCAACCATCAGGTTTTTTTTTTACAAGCCAGTCGGCATCCAGACGTGGGCAGTCCAGCAAGCCTTTGAGGCGGCGTTAAGGCATGGCCTTGACGAGACCCCATGGAGGACCTAAGCCCGGGTCGCGTTAAACGTTGCCGGACGTTCAATAAAATTGCATCCATCCGTCCATCCATCCATCCATCCATCCATCCATCCATCCATACATCCATCCATATGGCACACAGTGTGTCAGCTCCTTTGTGTCACTCTTTTCAACAGCAAGGAATGCTTTTCAAGGCCACTTCACTAGTAACGTCTAGTTACAGCGGCTGTGCTGGTTACTTCTCATCTCTTTCTTTTGTACTGTCGGGCTCTTACGTGTAGCAATAATTTAATACAATTAAAAGCAACAAATTTCATTTTCATGCCGCTCTAAAAGTGCCCCTCATGCTATTTCTTGCTTCAGATCAGAAACTGGGTTATACGGTTGTGCCTGTTTCTTTTTTAATTGAAAAAAAAGACGATGTTTCGTCGAACTATTCGATATATGCAAACAATATTTTTGGAATTCGCTTGTGAAATGCACCTTTATGAGGCAATGTTTCTAGCGGCTTCCTCAATAGAATTTCGAAAATTTTTTTAAAAGCCTAGAATGCCACAGAGTGGAGTAACATAACCTTGTTACCAAAGCGAGTGCTCTTGGCAGCCCCAACGCGCTCCAGCATGGGGCCCACTCCATCTTTCACTTTGTTAACTTGCCTAATCGTTCTCTTATATACATATAAGATAATCCAGTTCCGAACACGGCCAATGCGGTATGGTAAACTGTTTCATTGACTGCTATCCCATTTGCGAGCTTGTTTTCTATTTCACAAAGGGGGGGGGGGGAGTACTCATTCAAATGGAATCAGTAAAGCTTTGAATCTTGTGCGTTGCCATCGTGGAAGAGCGGTTTGATGAACGCAGACATATATAGCGCACTGCACAATCATTGAAGCCGTCTGCAGCGCCAGAACGCAAGTTTCATGAAAGTCTACGCCCAATTAATGCTCATGTCTGCCTTGATGCCATGCGCTCGACGAGGTCGAGTCTATAGCCGCTCAGCGAAAGGCCTTCGCAAAGTGATTAAAGCATTTAATTGTCAACAACACGCTTCTAGTAAAAAGCGATTCATCAGAGCAGTTATAGTAGCTGTGGAAACCTACCTCTTCTGTAATACATTAGAGCGTCATACTCCTAATGAGCAACTGCAGACGGCTAGTCAGTGCTGCCACGAGCCACGAGCACTCGTGTCCTCAGTCGATCCTCGCTGAACAAAGCGAGACGAGCTGCGTCAATGACCTTTAGAGGAAGTCATCGAGTTAACAGAGCACTCAACAAAGCAGTGCTGCTGATGGTGTCTGCGCTCTCGAGATCACGCTCACTTCGCCGCAGCCGGAACTCTTCGTGACGCGGGAAGCGCGCGAAGAGGGAGGGCATCCAGTCTCGGATGGTACGCCACGCCGAAAGCTATGCATTGCAATGCGAGCGACTGCGAAACAGCGGCCATGAAACGTGAGCGGCAACAAAGAAAGCGAGGGTAGTCTGTCTTTACTCTGCGCTGGCTAAGGAGTGTCTGAGACATTTTGCGAAACAATGGGTCCTTTGCGATGCGGCAATGTTTAACTAGTCGCGGCTTTCGCTGGTCCCACCTCCAGTGTCTTTTGTTCTAGTGGACCTCTGTTATTGGGCTCGAAAGCAGACAAGCAAAAATGAAGTAGAAAGACAGTACGGGGGCTCTGATAAGCGGACGGCGAAAACACCGAGTTGCCTTGAGAACCTGAGCATGGCACGACTTCATTCCAAGGTTCGGTAGGAGGCGACCACCTATGACTTTTCCTGGTGACCAACCAATTTTTAGACCCACGTTGGTTTCTCTATATCGATGGGTCGCTTGCTCCATAGGAAGTCGCCTGAAACGCGGAGTCTATCGGCCTTGATGGTATCATGCCTATGTTCACTTATGGTCACTACTATAATAAAAACACGCAAGATAGTTCGTCATGTAGAAACCTGACAGGTATTTCACGAGCTAGAAAGATATGAGAAGGATGTGTGGGGGCTGATATAAGCGTGCCTTCTTTCTCTCTCTTTTCCCAATGTTGTGATGAAAGATGATAATGTTGTGATCATATGCTGGCATTCTCCCGGCAGAGTGCTTGCGTGTGGTACTTAAAATTGATCCACTACAGCTACATAGGTGTGCTTTTCGGGGTCTTTTCGAGCAGGCTCTTCAGCGGCGTGGACCACTTGCGTTGGCTTAATAACTTTTTTTGTCGTTGTTAGACGCGGGAAATTAGATTCGTACGCTGTTTCCAAACCACTTGGTTGTGGTGCGGTGGGCGTCTTCTTCGTGTTTGACGGTGCGCTCGCATCCTTTGGACCCAAGGCAAACATCTTATTCCTCCGCTGAGCAGTTGTCCGCGTAGGACATTGGTCGTCGCTTGCTGAATAGTCGCCGCCGCAGTTTTCCCGCACAAAATTTTCTTTACTTGGACACGCCTTATATTACAAACCAGCTGGCGTTTCTGACCCGGTGCCACCCCTTGAGAGGTCGGGGGAGGGGGGGGGGGGAGTGCTTGTCGGTGCCAACTTGGGTCCTTCTAGCACCTTGTGAGGCGGCGGGTGGCGCCGCACCCATCGGCCTCCGATACACAAGTTGCCTTTTCGAGTCGTCCGGCGTCTTGAATAGTTCTGACCAGTAAGATGACCAGAAAATTGCGATAAATGTAGGCAGAGCTACTTAGACAGGCGGCAGCTTCGTCATCTCTTGACTAGTACTGCTTGGTGGCACACCTGATGTCACCTGTAGGGTCGTGACAAGCACTGCTCGGAGACTCTACAGATAACATCCGGAGTGCCACAAGGCTGCGTTTTGGGTTCGAATTTATTCCTAATTTATGTTTATGATATAGTGAATGTCATGCATAGCGATGAGAGGTGTTATGATAAAGCTTTTCGGAGAGGACTGCGTTCTTTAGGCCTCGGTTAAATCTGTGGCTGATCAATCTACGCTTCAGGAAGCTCTCGCTGCAGTTTCAGGTTAGTGCACGAAAAGGAACATGTTCTTAAACGCTGACCAGTGCTTAGTCCTTCGTAAATGCAGGAACAAAAGCGTTTTGCAACATTTTTACTCTGTAGATATCATTGTACTTAAGGAATCTCGGGCTGTGAAATATCTCCGAGTTACTATTACACACAGCCTGAGTTGAGATGGTCATATTAATACATGCCACACAAAAGCTTTTAAATCTCTCTGATTCATTCGAGGCAAGCTTTCCAAATTCCCTATCAAAGTGAAACTAGCACCGTACGAAGCGTTGGTCCGTCCATTTCTACAATGCTACTCGTGCCTATGGGATCCTTATAGACAGAAAAAACGTTGTCAAGTTACAAACAGTTCAAAGATTCGTGGCTAGATTCATTTGCAACAGTGCACTGATAGTGTGACAGGAATGATTTATTATCTAGGTCTTGATACACTTAAAGCGAGACGTGCCGAATGCAGATTAAAATACTTAATAAATAACAACATAATACTATTTAACAGACACAACTTTATTACCCGCTACACTCTGCGCATAAGCTCGCATTTCCATAGTCGGAAAATAACCAAGGAATACAGCGCTCTAAACGGTATTTTAAATACTCATTTTTTTCCGGGAATCATAAGCGCTTGGAACAAGTTGCCGAAACATGCATTGTCCATAGTTGTTGATGTGTACTGATGTAAAGTTTTCCTTGGGCTCACTCCTGCATAGAGTCAATACGCTCTGCAGTATTCTTAAATAAGTAAAAAAATCATCTTTGGACACTTTTCTTAAGCTTCTATGAAAGACAAAGAACGTAGTAGAAAACGATGAACCAGTACTTCATGATTTACCTATGAACTAACAGATTAAACATCTCCACCTTCTCTACATCAAAAATTGAAACAAGTGCCAATTTTACTTTTATTCATGAGCTGTTCTGCAGCGGGAATTCAATAGCTGTAAGTAATCCTCACGTTTAATTTGTGCAATACAATGATGTCCATAGTTGCCTGTATGATAAGCTGTTTCATGTCCATCGTCTGCTGCAGGATGCCCTTACTGTCTAATCTACGATAGGACTTGTTCATTCGATCCACGAAGCATTGAGTTTTGAATAATTTGGATGGCTTCTATCAAGCAGCGAAAGATAGTGGATGTTGAAGTGGCTCGTGAAAACAACGTTTAGTACCACTTGAACTGCATCGCTTAGCTGTATGAATGAGTGATGGCTACTCTGGTGATAATTGAAATGGTCAATTTGTATTTGTGGACTCAGTGATATGGAAAAGCTATCAGTCTCCTCTTCCGCCACTACTCCTGCTTCGACGAGCGCCAAACTCTGCAATGTGCCTTGAGTAATTGGACGATCGGTTTTTCACTGCAGCTGAGGTCCTTGGAGCAAGGCTTTATCGATCATCAACCGCGCGAGCGCTTACTCCATATCTGGGCTAACGGAAGAAAGTGCCGTACTGTAGGTACTCTGGACCCCGTATAATTCTCGTGATTAATCAACCTTCTCTCTTTCAGTCTACAATCCGGCTTTCCACTTGAAAGGTATCAAACTGGACAGAGTCTAGTCAACCTCGCTGCCTCTATTCCCCTGTTTCTATCTGAAACCGTGCAACTTGCCAGGCAGTACGTCCCGAAGTTGGCTTTGGCAGTCTTACTAGAAATAACTAATTCAATGGCTAAGATAGCGCAGGGATGATATGCCGACGTTTCCTTTGGTGCGAGAATAGTCAGGTGTACATAAGGTTGGCGCGTGCACCACAGAAGTAGCGATGGCATTTTGAAGGCGCAAATTCTGATGGCAGGCAGCCATGATGCTCTGCAATGTCGTTAGCGTGTGTTGTACATGGCCTCGTTGTAGGAAGGAAAACCAGGCAGTGTGATGGTGGCAGATTAAGGTGCCCAATACGTGCACGCAGAAGGTCAAAATAAATGTACGCCGTGATCGGGTTAGCATGAACGGCGGCTACAGTATAGGCTGGTTGATCGGGAGCCCAACCATCGGGTATCCAAGGCAAGTCCGTATCACTGGCGTATACAGAGGCACAGCGCTAGCACTTCCCTTTCCCCTTCACATGTCGGCGTTTCTTTTGATACGTCGCTTGGCTTTAACATATACGAAAATGTCCATCAGGAAATTCCTGCGTTGAAAATTTGAGGGCACCTATAATAAAATCTCAGAATATTCCGGAAACAAGTACAGCTCTTCAACGGACCACAGTCAACCGCAGCGTCTCCTATTGACTCCCTCGCTCAACTATTATTTGTTTTGATTAGCCTTCCCCTCCGCCCATCCACCTTTCGTCCGCATTGCTTGGGCATGGGCGCTGTGCTCGTATGTTCGGCACACAAGTATTTCCCAGCACAGGTGTACAATATATAAAAAAAATCTAAAAAAAGTACATTGCAGTTTCAAAATTATTGTACTGATGCACCTCAGAACATCTCTTCAAAAAATACAAAAGCGCGAACTTTTGTCCTCATCATTTCCTCAGGTATAAGATGTGGGACTCCAATGTGGACTCTGCCGATGATGATCCCCAGAAATCGGCGAGTCCATTTGTTTGGGATTGTATGACCATGGGTGCGAGCGGCTCGGAATGCCATTGGTTTGCCTGCAAACGCAAATAAAGGACACTTTTTCGATGAACGCTGTAGGGTTCATTTGGCAAGTGCATTAATATCTTTATTGCCGTCATTTGAATTGTTCTTTTTTTTAATTAGTACGCATGCATGTTACACCCGAGTCCAATATGAAGATGTGTGCGTCATGGCGAAATTACGAAGGAGACTAGCATCTGGGCAACAGCAATGGCTACACACTGATGGCGCGTGACTTGGGCCGCTGGTCCTTCCTTCAGTCCCTTTCAGTGAACGTTGTGAGACCTGAACACATTGGACAGCTGCCCGAAAAAAAAAAACGTACATTAGGTAGCCACAACGCTAAGGGGGATGTAGTTTGACTTTCACCAAGGTTGAGGGTTCGGGTACTCGGTGGTCCATATTCAATGTTTTCCCAGCACATTAGACACGGACAAATGAATGGACACACAGGTCGGTGCTGTGTGTGTGTTCATGCTGCTATCTGTGTATAACGCGCTATAAGAACCTCGATTAGCAGCACTAGGTGTTACAGCCCGTCCACCTGTGACTGAAAGAACAAGTATTGGATACACTTAAATGGAACAGGTCTATTGATTTTGCTATCGTGATAACAGCGCTAACTAGAACGAGAAAGAAACCGAAGCCCGGAAACCAAGGGGCATACGCACACACCACAAGCGCAGCGTACGTGTAGGCTGTCCCATTTCCGTGTCGTTTTTTGTTTTGTTTTACTTAACGCCGTTATCACGATGCCGCACAAACTGGCTTCACCCTCCGCTGTGCCGCCTTTACTATAGATATACGAATGCACCTGGGATTGACACGTGAGCAGGGTACTTGTGCGTTTGTCATGCACGTGTGTGGTCGATCATTTCGACGTGCGTGCGTCTTTTGTCATACTTCACGCAGTTAGGATGGTGTAGCACCGACAAGCCTTCCTCTACGTTCTGCTGGCTTCATTATTAGGTATTGATGGCTTGTAGCGTAATTTACTGTGTGCGTGTCAAGTTCGTGCCGCCTGTAACCATGGCATCGCTCCAATTAGCCCGATTATATTGTTTGATTGATTAGAGGTATGCAAATGAGCTGGAGATTGAGACATCAAAACTATGGAACAAGAAGTGAACTTGCATTACTTCGCATCATTGCGGGAACAAAATTGAGGGGAACAATTACGTGTCGACAACGAACTTATAAACTAAGCGCTGTTTCTTGCAGCCTTTGGCGCTCTTGTATGAAGAGACTACGGAACTGAATAGGCTGGTTGAGTGTGTCGAGCTCTTTGTATACACAGAAACACGACATTCACATTTTTTTTTACAATAAAATAAAATACGACTAGTTGATACTCTTTCTTTCAGTGCAGCACGTGCGAAGTCCGCTTCTTTATTCCCGTAATAATGGAAACGGAACTCATATTGATGATCAGTACGGCAGAAAAGTACTGCAGTGATCAATACTGCAGACAAGTTTTAATGCAGACATCTCCTACGGAGACAAGCGCCTTAGGTTCTTCACGACTGATTGCACTCGCGATCCCTCTCGGCTGTCAGTGAAATACATAATTCGTAAATCTGTCACTCAAATTTTGGCGTTGTACCAAATATTTATTTTTGACATCTAGGCTACACGTAAGCAAATGCGGATAATTTTTCCGAGACTCGTACCTTTATCTGAGTGTGCCCTCATCAACTAGAAAAAAGTTTAGTAATTTAGTTTCTCACATGGTGCATAATCAAGTACAGCTTTAGCTTTTATTTTTTTTTATCCACGCTATGGCTCCTAGGTGCAGTGTATAGAGCGAGATAAATAAATTTGTTATAGGTCCTGGTCCGTATCATGATAATGTAATACTGCGAGCAAGTGTCCGCTCATCTAAGATTAAATTTTTGATTACATAAAATAAAGAAAATCACAAAATGGAGCAAAGCGCATCGTATCACTAACATACGCGCGGATGCCCACTCACTGCAATATACCAGAGAACACTACCGCTGATCAATCAGGGAAACAATCTCATGAGAAAAATTTAATATTTGGCCTGTCTCTGTCGAGGAACGATTTGCGCCGTATTGTGATAAAGGCTTCTGCTAATAATAGCGGGAACACGCTACCTGCCGTGGTGGCCCCGTGGCTATCGCGTTCTCTCGCTGGGCACGATTTTCGGCGACAAAGCTGCATTCCGACAAGGGTGAAGCACGAAAAGCCCTCGTTTGCAGTGCATTGGGCACATGATGAACAAACCGCAGCCGGTAATTGATTAATCGATCGGGAAAACCGCCCTCTCTCACATCCCCGGTTAGTTTGCGAAGTGGAACGCAATCAGTCATTCAGCCTGTCAATGAGAAACATATGCCTTTCACGGCAGCATCCATGGTGAAGCATCCGAAAGCACTCAATGAGACACGAGAGGGGGAGATGGGCTCGGGGGGTATTCTGTAAGCGTCCACCTAATGGACATGTTTACTTCCTCTGCTGCTGAAGTGCTGATTGGATAGGGGCACGCTCTCCTTCTCACGCATACCCCAGCGCAGCCAATCGGAACTTCATGCAACAGACGAAACGGACACGCACATTAGGTGGACACTTGCCCTTGCGGATGCCGACAGCTGATGGCGCATTGGAAGGAATATGGTGGTCAGGGCTTCCGGAAAGCCAGTTGCGCTGTAGCAGGTCGCAAGTTCCGAACTCAGAGCGGAAGTTTCGCAAACGTGGCTATAGATGCCTGAACTCGGAAACCATAGAAAGTGCCTCGATCAATTTTTGCGTCACCTTGAAGTTGTTTGCGCCTGTAGTTGCGTAAAAATGTTTCATCGAGGATACTGCAGCTACAAAGTATGCAATCTCCACGAAATTACGAGGAGGTATTTTCCCCTTGTGAAGCGAGAGCAAAAGAAATATTAATCATAGGTTTTATGAGGTTTTGTACTTAGTGGGAAAGGGAAGGGAGGGGATATGAAGATGTATGGGGATGAAACGAAGAGAGAAGACCGTTATGCTGGTGTGTAGTCGCAGCTGGTAAAATAAGCCTGTAATATATAAATCGTGCAGAACTCAGTGCGTTTATAACATTCTGCGTAGGCCCCCGTAAAGGCCGGAAACCTGAAAGTAAACACTACGAGATCTGACGGTTCTCATTCTGTCCTTCGGCATTTTTAGCTTGATTAAAGAAATTTGCAACTGCTATACGAATGATAATACTACTTGGCGCTAAAGTAATAAACTAGTGTGCTTACTTACTTAATTTGAATAAAATTAGTTGCTGGATTTAACGTTGGGCGAAGCAAGCAATTTTGTTTTAATTTGACACTCGCTTTAGTATATATTTTGCGACCTAAAAGTAGAACCGTGTTAAGCTTCAGTCCATAGAACGTTGTCCTCTTCCTCAAACACTTCGTTGATTAGCAGGCGTCCATATTAAAGAAAGATATGCAACAATTTTAGGTCCCTTGTTCCGCTGTGCCGACACTGCCGTGGTTTATCTGGTTTTGTAACATTGTGAGGTGTGTACACATATATGACTTGCTGTAGTAAGGTTCCATGGAAAATGCCGAGCGGAACACACGTTCATGCGGTGCTTCCGCCCCGAGGTGGTCGAGCAAGTGGCCATTGCACTCGCCATGCAAGACTGTCGGAGAGACAGGGTGTATACCGATTCAAAAGTGGCTGTTAGAACATTCCAGAAAGGCCGGCTAGCCCAGCAGGTAGCAGATTCTGAAAGACGCCAAACACGGCGACAGTTCCAAGCACTCCATCCTTGGTTCCCTGCCCACGACTGGGTGATCGAACCTCCGAACCTCAACGAGTCTGCCCACGAGGTTGCGCGCGGCTTTGCCGACCGCGCTGCCCTCGGACCGGGCGACTCTCCCCCCGAGAACAGGGACGCTCCTATCACGCACAATGAAATTACTAAGTTCTTTTACTCAGAGAGAATGGTATCCCCACCACCACATTCCAAACTAAGCAGGTCGCTGGCGGTCACGCTCAGACTCCCGCAAACTAACTCATACCCAAATGCGGCGTCCCTTAACAGCATATATCCTGACATTTACTCGAATGGTTCTTGCGTGGCCTGTGGTGAGGCTGCTACTTTGTCTCACATGCTCTGTGAGTGCGGGTCATTGGGCCCGAAGTTCACCAAGGAAGAGCGGGACGAGCTGCTGCGAAGTCCCGTCTTTGAAGATACTGTCCGTCCAGCGAGCCCGCGATCGGACCGGCAGGCTAGACCTGTCGATCTCGTCATGGGATTAGCCGGCTGCGCGTTTTTTCCCGTGTTGCTGGACTCAAGAAATGTTCATTCATTCACTCACTCACTCACTCACCCACTCACTCACTCACTCACTCACTCACTCACTCACTCACTCACTCACTCACTCACTCACTCACTCACTCACTCACTCACTCACTCACTCACTCACTCACTCACTCACTCACTCACTCACTCACTCACTCACTCACTCACTCACTCACTCACTCACTCACTCACTCACTCACTCACTCACTCACTCACTCACTCACGTGACAACGGCATGAAATGTAGCACTTGCGGGCGTTTGCAAACGTCAAACACCAAATCATTTTCTTTTAAGCTTGCGTGCAATTAGAGTGGGAAAGAAAAATAAATTCTAAAGTTCGACGACTATACAAGCAGCTTTATAAACCGGTCTCGCTACTCTTATTTTCTTCGTGCTTGTTGGTGTTCGCGGCGTTGATAGTTCAGGCTGAGTAGCACGAGGTTAACAAAAATACTTGTTATGATGAATACAGAAAAGGAGCTGTGGCAAACCTCCTGCCGCCATCGGTTGAAAGAAGCCCTTCCCAATTAAATTCACTGAAGCTGAAACTCGCAACACATTTCCTAAGGCAAGGGCGGGAAACGTAATTTCACTGTAATAGTAAGGAGTTGTTTCCAGGACCCAATGATTGGCACAGGCTTAGCCTTGGGATCTTATATAGTTGCGCTTTATACGTGCTCGTGCTTTCAGTCTCATTGAGATATATGAATGCAACTCTAATTTTTTTCGTCGTAAGAGAATGAACTGATACGCTGCTCGCTCCAACCAAGTATTCCAGCCGTTTCTATTAGAAGGCCTACGAAAGAATTCAATTTCATTTATTCCAGCAATAGGTGTGTTACTAATCTTGGCGCATACAGTTTACTTTGTCTACGGCAAATGTTCCATTGCGCTTGGTGCCCAAAGCGGAAGTGTTTGGCAATGTAGCAGCACGCAAACTATCTTACGACCAGCCAAGTTTTTGCAAGCATATGTTATGTAGTTCAAAAAACACTATAAAAATAATATTAGGATTGTTTAACCAGAGCTTGTTACTTGCTTAAAGCTAGCAGAGATACCGCATACACGTCCGCATTGAGAAGTAGAAAGCTCCCAAAGAAAAGGAAATACGAATAAGGAAATAGTAAAGGAAACTAAATACGTGAATGGATAAAGGGTGTTAATGAGAGCTATTATGTTGCAAATAAAAGCGGGACTGGAAAGCGAAATTACATATGCAGCTCGCGCATAGAATCGTCGCTTGAAGAATATAAGCTACGCTCAGCGAAGAATCAGCGCCATTCTGTTTAGGTATAGCTCCACGGAGAGAAATGGATGCGTCGGTGCGAGGCGCTTAGGAATGCAAAGCGCGTCCTGATGCCGCGCGTTTATCTCTGTTCCGCCTTGAAGAGAGAAAAGCGATGGTTGGGATTAGCTGCAGCCTCGGCACAGCCGCCGCATTAGGCACGTGGGCAGTGGTACTACTTTGAAAACCTGTTGCGAGATGGCAGCCCACTAACGAATTCTGCCAGAGTGCAGCCTTGCGGTGTGTGCAGATACAGGCGGCGTTCTTGAAACTGCGAGTATGCCGCGTGGCGGCATGTCGGACAATGTTGTGTGGGTTACCGGGAGGCGGGAAGAGGAATATGAACAGCGCCACTAAAAGAATTTTCTTAAACTGACATAGGAATTGCTGTCCATGCGGCGGACTTGAGATCCTTGATGCTACGCAAAACCGTTTTTTTGTCTCTATCTTCATCCGAACTGTATAACAAAATCAGAACAGTGTGAGAGATGCTCGTGTGTATTGCGTTCGCATCACATGTGTACACACCAGCGATCAATCTATCCGTATTTATGTAAGCCTGTAGCAATGTAATGGCAGGTATCTGCTGGCCAGCGTATGTAATTAGAATTATACGTGTTTGTGACCTCATAAGTGCCTCGAGCGGCCAGTCGGGGGGCAATGTTGCGTGTGTTCGCAGGCTTTTTCACACTCGGAAAAACACTGTTATGTAGCACGCATTGAGCAAAAGAAAGCTGTATCGGGAGTTTCTCACGTTACTCTGCAATTTTCTCATTGACATTTTTCATATAATTATAATATTTGAGAAATTGATTAGTTGAGACTAAATATGTATTTAGGCGCAATGTAAAAAAATAATCTGGGTATCTTTAAGTGACGCCAAACAACCTTGGTTCTGTACTGCTACGTGGCATTTGCATATTTCTAAAGTTGAGTGCATGATAGTTAGGACACCATGTATATCTGTGCATGTTTGCTCTACCATTTCTCATGTGCCCCAATACCACGACCATCAGGTTTCTCCTGGGTTAATAACATTTATTATTATTATTATTATTATTATTATTATTATTGTTATTACTAATGCGGTAGTCAAGTATTAGGTGGAAGTGGAATATCATCATCATCATCTTCATCAGCCTGGCTACGCCCACTGCAGGGCAAAGGCCTCTCCCATACTTCGCCAACTAACCCGGTCATGTACTAATTGTGACCATGTCGTCCCTGCAAACTTCTTAATCTCATCCGCCCACCTAACTTTCTGCAGCCACCTGCTACGCTTCCCTTCCCTTGGAATCCAGTCCGTAACCCTTAATGACCATCGGTTATCTTCCCTCCTCATTACATGTCCTGCCCATGCCCATTTCTTTTTCTTGATTTCAACTAAGATGTCATTTACTCAGGTTTCTTCCCTCAGCCAATCTGCTCTTATCTTATCCCTTAACGTTACACCCATCAATTATTCTTTCCATAGCTCATTGCGTCGTCCTCAATTTAAGTAGAACTCTTTTCGTGAGCCTTCAGGTTTCTGCCCCGTAGGTGAGTACTGGTAAGACACAGCTGTTATACACTTTTCGCTTGAGGGATAATGGCAACCTGCTGTTCATGATCTGAGAGTGCCTGCCAAACGCACCCCAGCGCAGTGAAGTGAAGTACAACTCCCTGTAATACTTCACGTAAAAGGGGATGCTATCGAACATAGGAAGTTTGGATAGGCAGTCATAACTTCCAGCGCCAATGTAACGCCCATCAACCTCAACAAAGTGTGCACACGACAGCGAGAGGCAGTTATAGTTTTAATCCCTCCTTTCACATTTTACGCGGTCGCCCTCTGCAAACATTGGATTTCCGCTGGTGCTGTGACAGGTATGTGAAAACAATGTAACGCCTTGCGTCGAATGATAGCACTTATTAAATTGTGCACAAGGCAGGCACGATTGTCACTAACGACGTACATGCTAATGGTTCTCCGTGCAATCTTATTGCGGCTACACGTGGCCCTGAGCTACACTCGCATACGTGGTTGGCTGATAACGCGGTAGCGGCGACAGCAGGGCAGGCCGCCAGAGAGCTCGGTTTTTCCTTCGCGCGATGCGCGTTGTGTGCGCTGTGCGCTATTGTAATTCAGAGCAGCGCCGCGAAAAAACCCTCTCCTCGACGTCGACAGCACACAAAGTTGACCTTCGCGGCTCGAAGACGGTCGGGCAGGCGGCGCGGCCTGAAGTGCGCCCCGCTCGAGTCGTTCCTCGCATTCGCGTTCCGCAGGAAGCACGCGAGTGTGCGACGAAGTTTGGGGGTCTGCGACTTAAAGGCGTGCCCCGCAGGCCAATATATACGCGCCGCGAAACGCCGTTCTAGGTGCCGCGAGGCAGCTGATTTACGTGTTCCACTTCTTGGTGCACCAGACTGCTGAGCCATACCCATAAACAAACACGAAAGGGGTTGTGCGTTTGGAATCTCGATGTGTTGGTCGTTAAGAGCAGGGGAAAACTTGTGTGTGGTTTCGATGCCGCATTGAAGGAACGGAAAAGCGAGGGGACGTTAGGGAAACAAAAGCATTCTTTCACGTAAATTTTATCGCACTCGAACGATAAGATGCCTGTTTTTTTTTTTGTTAACTCCCTGGGCTGCCATTTTCACGTCACGTGAATTCCGAGGACATTGAGGGGACGCTCCAGTGAGGTGCCATACGCAGAAGCAGAATAAAAATTCTACACCAGCGTTGTTTATACTAGCATATCGAGGGAGAATAGCATTAAAGCGGTGCCAGTTTGCAACTGTAACAGTTGAATTCCACGCATCACTTTCAGCGTTACGCTATGCGCACAATGAGAACCTGATCTACGGTAATTCTGAGGGGTTCGTAAGCTTTACTTTTTTTTAGAATGAAGGAAGTCATCTTATGAAACGTAAATAATACATTCATATGTCAAATATATGACTTACGATATTTCCAGGTTTACATATATTCGAAAGGATTCTAGGTCACAGCGACATTGCAGGGAATGTCACTGCTTATGGCATGGCGTACACGGGTCACCCCAACGATGTATTGTCGCTAATATCCCCAGCGGCGAGTGATGGGACTGATTTCTTAAACTTCGCGGCCGATTGGCCAGAGAAACTTGGTTCTTAAATAATGCGGAAAACTCGAGGTTCTATGAGTTTGACCCAGGAATGCAACTCAATATACCGATTAAAACCAACCTCTTTGTTGAAACGCTAATTCATTGGCTCTGGCTCGGCGCAGCCTATACTGAGCTCTTCCGGTGTAGCTAGGAAAGGCTGACACCGTTGTGCTCTCGTGTGAAGAGGCTAATAAGACACAGACCGCCTTATTTCACACTGTAAAAAGATATAATACTCACCGTAGCGGGCCCTGGGCAAAACTACGCGCTTTGAACCGGCGAGTAAGATCACTAGGAAATAAATTTTGTGCAGGCCACCAGGAAAATTGCAACACAAGTCTGCATGCGCAATACTACCATTTCCGGAGAAATAGGAAATATCCAAAATTACTAAAGTTCATTATAGTACGTTTGGTCGACTCGTTGTGTATCTATAACTCTTACTCTGGTGGAATTGCATTGTTCTTTATTTCACGTTGCGGGAGTGGATTGCAGGATCAAGCGGGCTTATCTTGGTGATAGAGGCCGGCGTCTGTCCACCTAAGCGACCCTGTTGGGGCATCACTGGGGTATTTACCACCTGTTGAACAGGTCAGTGTCCTTTGGAAATGGTAGAAGGCGTGAAGCTTCCTTGTAGTTTATAGTGGATCGTTACGGAAACACAAGGGGTTGCAGACGCGTATGTGGAAGGCCTCTGTTCTGGAGGTTCTCAAGAAGAGCGTCCGTTTCTCCGCGGTCGCTTAGTTGGGCACGACCAGAAAAAGTACTCATCACTCCTGTCTGCACGAAGTACAAAGTGGGGAGTCGGTACGTCCCGTCTTGAATAACCATAACCATGCAGGTGTATATGCACATCCTGTCTTCATTCGATGCAGTGGAGAGACTTCCTCTCGACGAAACAATCTGGTTACGAAGGGCACATGTTTTCTATAATGATCCTTGTGTTATTGTGATTTTTGTGCCAATGCTCACGAGTGTTGTGCTTGGAATGCGGCGCACATGCTTTGTTTTCATTTGCACGTACCCAAGAAGATTTACTTATTGTGTATACTCCCAGCAACATTTGTTTGGTGCGTCAACTTCAGAACGAGTATACCTTAGAACTGATTGTCACATTAGCACTGGTGTGTATTTGTATAACCATTGCTGCATTTTTCCCATTGTTTAGAGCCAAATTATTACGTCGGAGGAGAGGAGTAGCCGGTGCGACCTACACGCGTCAACATTTCCTTAAATACTAAAGGAAAAGAGCAGAAGCAGTGACATCAACTGTCAGGAGCAACTGCTCTAAAGCGAGATCGTAGGCCACATGATCTTCACCTTGAAAAAATACAGAATAGGGCAGTGCGATTCGTTTTAGGTAATTGGGATCGCCAACTTAGTATGACAGAAAGCGGAAGTAAACTTAAATGGGTAGACTTGAAACATTGTAGACGAAACCTCAGGTTGAAATTTTTTCACAATATATACTATCCCAAAACTGGAATCAATAAGGAGAAGTACATCCAAGCACCGTCCTACATATCGCAAAGAAGGGACCAGTCTCAAAGTAAATGAATTTTCCTTTAAAGGGGACGTCTTGCGCTATTCATCTTTTGTTAGATCTACACGAGAGTGGAATGATTGCATCCTATAATTATAACCGTTGTCTCTAATGATTTTTATCGCGCATTGTGTAATTAGTTTGTTATTGGTCTCAAATGTGTTGTTTATTTTTACGTATCCCCCTGCTGTAATGCCTGCAAAGGCGAAGCAGGTATCAAATAAATAAAATAAAATTGATATTTATTTATAGGCGATAAAGAAACCATAGAACACATCGTCTACACGCGCTGCAAACAGTATACTTATGACACTTAATTGACCCGAAGACGAGAAGGCGACGAATGCGTCACTGCTGTTCTTATGTTCAAGTGACCTAGTTCAACTTTAAAACTCTCAAGGAATTGTTTTTGTTTGTGTGAGTTATTTTTCCCTCTCGTACTGTGCGTATGCCTCATTTCTCCTTTTTCTTTTTCACCCATCTGCCTTCTCTTACCCCTTTCACGCTGCAAGTAGCAAACCACATGTTTGTCTTCCTATTTGCCTTCTGCCTATTGCGTTCTGCATCATTTCTCTCGCATCATTTCGCTATTACCATAAGCTTTAGGACTGACCACCCAACAACATCGACATCTGCTGAACTAGCTGCTCTTCGCGCTGCACTTCGTGTCGTCAATCGGGAGCCACCTCGACAATGGTCAATCTTCAGCGATTCAAAGGCAGCCCTACAATCTGTACTATCAGCTCTGCATCGCGGGCCATTCGAACAGCTCGTATTCGATATTAGATGCCTACTCCATACATCACAGGAGAAATGACGTTTCAGTGGCTGCCAAGTCACTGCGGCGTCAGTGGAAATGAAGACGCCGATAATGCCGCTCGGGCAGCTCTTGAAGACGCACAAGAAGAAGCCATACCACTTGCACGATCCGACGCAGCTAGCAGACTTCGAGTGCTTGCACATGAGGTCACGCTATCTCTATGGTGCACACCAAACAGCCAGACCACCCAGAGCAACCGTCAATACCACCTGCCCTCTTTGATGCATCTCTATATGCCAACTGGACTGCGTCGAAGAGAGGCGACTCTGCTTTATCGCTTATGGCTGGGGGTGGCTTTCACTAAATCTTAATCCTTCCGCATTGGAATGGCCGACAACGATCTCTGTAATGCCTGTCTTTGCGAGGAGACGCTGGAACATGTTCTGTGCGACTGTCCTGAATATAATGTTCAGCGACAGTCCCTGGCATCTGTTCTAGCGCGCCTTGACAGTAGACCATTGTCCCTCGACACGATTTTGACATGCCGCCGACAGAAGATATCGCAGGTGAAGGCGACAAAGGTACTACTTCGGTTTTTGAAAGAGACGGGATTGGACAAGCGGCTGTGAGAGTGACGTCGCGTACCATGCCAGATTGATGGACTCCAACGGACGATGTGTGTGTGCTGTGATATGTGCTCTCTCTCCCTCTCCCCCTTCCCCATCTTTAATCTCCCCCATCCCTCTCCCATGTGTAGGGTAGCAAACCGGTTAAGCCAAACTGGTTAACCTCCCTACCTTTCCTTCTCCACTTTTTCCTTCCTTCCTCTCTCTCTTGCTCTCTATTACGCAGTTACCATTCATATATCACTTGCGCGTTTGTGGGAACTGGTATTTGAACGCCGGCATGTATAAAAAAGGGCTTTGCGGGCGTTTCCTACCGAGTAATAACCGGCAAACAAATTATCATTCTACCTTGTACCGGATAAATTCTATCGGGGACACTCTATCTTACATGGAAGGAAATTTTCTTCTTCGGTGGCTCGAGCAGAATGTTTGCTTCCCAACATACCATCGAATACTTCAGTCCCTAACAGCGCGCTTTCCTTTAATTCTCTTGCACTTTCTTCGCGTAGTGCGCAACACGGGAAAGAGCAATAAGGGCGCTCCATGAGAGCACCATGGGCGCCACGACTCGCAAACAATACTGGCGTCGGCAACAAAAGTGGCGTCAGCGGCCGCGGCAACAACAACAACAACAACCTGCTGTGAGCTGGAGGCTGCTAAGATGGTGCGAAGCCACGTGGTGAAAAGCGGCTCCCCAAAGGCGTATAATAAACGACTTTTGAATTCAGTGTTTTCTATTCGAGTAGTGCGCTTCCAACAAAGAACACCTCTGATCGTGCAGTGCCGCTTAAAGTTCTAAAAATTTCTTTGACGCTGTACACGACGCGCCCATTTCTGTTATGGCCACCGCCACGCTCTGATACTTCTCCGCACTAGCGACCCGAATCGCGTCTCTCAGACAAGAGTGGCCTTTTCGAATGCAAGAGCGAGTAGAGAGCATGTGACCGCGCCGCATTCGGTCGAATGTCACTGATGCAAACTACTATTATATGTTCAAACTTCAACTGACGCGACCGCCACTGTGTAACACGTCAAATGACTTGAATCGCGTTTCATCTGCCTGCATTCGCTTTGTTGATGCAAGAGCTGTAGTGTATATTTTCTTTGTTTTTAAGGCAAACCCCCTTTTATGATTACCTTCCCGCATTTTGCGTGTATTCTGCTGGTTAGTGGGTCGGCCGGTCGAGCGGTATCTTGGTGGATCTATTTGTGGATTAGCGTACGAAGATTACATGTGCGACAAACGCAAGTAATAGCAAATGGGCTTATAAGAACCATTTATGCTGACTGACAGAGTAGTGGCATTAGGCGTACCCCTGTCATGCGTAAAGAATAAATTCCTACACAAAACTCCGACACATATAACGTGGACTCATAGAGATCTCTAAAGCAAACCTGCCTCTGAATGTAATAGGCTTTTATATTCAACGGATTCCTTTGTTTGCTTAAGTTTCTTTGATTTATCTATTGCGTATGTACTCCTGGATGTGTGTCGATTCTTGGTGTATGCTCGCGAATGGGTTTGAGCCAGTGCGACAAAAGGTACGGAATCCTGAAGTGTTGCTTGATACGCGTCGTAGTTTTCTGTGTCTGGCCCAACCATCACCGTTTCTTCGCTCGACAAGCATCATACATCGCCTTCGTCCTCGTGATGTCGGTACATTGACGTTTCACACTGTGCATACGCCTTTCTTTATTGATTTGATATAATGAGATGTTGATGCACAATTTAAGGCGCCGCCACTCCTTATCTCTTGAATTGTTCCATCATACAACATACAGGGTTCAAGTTATCAAATAACCTCTTCACACGAGCACCAGGACTTGTCACGCAACGTTTTCACAGGAAGACTACGACGTAAGAAACACATGGTACATATAATATAGGTGGTAAATTTCTCCACAGCTATGTAGAAAGAAATTCTCAAAAATACAAACGATACTGTCGCCTAATAACACAGTCGCTAGTCAGCGGGTGGTACATACATAATATAAATGCATTATCACATATAGTCACAACAGAACAGTCAACATAACATAATCCACAGACACATGCATAAATACAGCTACATTGAAATGAATGGAACAATAAAAGCGTTAGTATGCACCGGATTTGGTATGTGGGCTACGGCGTATACTTGTGGATGGTGCAATGCATAAATGTGAAAAAAATTAATGAGATTAAAGGTGTTGCATTTACGGTGCATAAACATCAAAGTTGCATGAGCTTGCGCGTTGCCTGGAGATAAATGTTAGCGCAAATGTACGCATATCACAGTTAGCTGTAGAGTGTTCAATTACCCACTTCGCCTCACATATATGAACTCCGACATGTGCGCTGGATCTGCATATCTTTTTCCTTTTTATTTTATCCTTTCTCCCCTGCTATTTTCGTTAATTTCTCCTTCTCATAAAAAAAATGTTTTTCACTGGCTTTCTGCATTGCCACCGGCTTCTCCGCAACAGTTGGTTGTCAAATTAAGAAATAGTAATGATATAATTTGGGACATTGTCTTTGACCAAACGCAATACTTGCTTGTTGCGATTTTAACGTAGTATATGGACGATATGTATCTGTAATATGTATAAATCCATCTTTTCACGTATCACCATCAACATTTGTAGAGACATGCCGAGCGTATAGCTGCACCTCCACAATTCATTAAAAGAATGTACCACTCTCTATCTCTCTGTGCTCCTTTCTCGTTTGCTTCAGCGTCAGAGATGGTTCCACGCACTAAAGCACCGAGTACGCGAAGGACCAGTTTTATAACGAGCTCTTGGTGGCTGAAAATATTCCGCTCAACGATAGGACGCGCCTATTACAGAAAAACGCCGAGAAATTTATTTCCCTAACTTTTGTTGAAATGTTGACATCCTAAACATATTAACGCGAAGACGGTATAAATTGACTGTCACTACCAAAGTAACGGCAAATATTATTGATAGCTAGTAAATTAGTCATTCTCTCGCTACAGTGATCACTCATTGCAGTGATAACTCACCTCTTAATTATTGCTGCTTTGTCTTGCCGAGTACTCACCACGGAGTTCCTCTAATGAAGCTTCATGAAATGTATAGAGGCTTTAGCGTATGGGGCCTGCCCCTGTTCTATACAGCTGCAGATCAAACGAACTCACTCAATGATGCCGCCGTTCTGTGTTGAGAGAGAGAGAGAGAGAGAGAGAGAGAGATGTAAAGAGATGATTTTTTAGGGAGCACGGCTCAGCATTTATGTCTAACACTTGAACAACTCTGGAGGAGCCTTCTTTCTCCTTCTCTCGGCTAAGCAGAGATCACTTTTTGGTTGGTTTATTTTTAGTTGCACGCTCATGGCCACCTCCTGTGGTAGCGCCTTGTGCTCTTTAAGAGGTTAGTGGGTACAGAGTAGTTTGAATTACGTAACGAAGCGTGCAAAACGAGTGGAAAAAACAATTAAACAAAAGCAAATTATGGTTAAAGGCCAGTAAAGGGAACAAAAATATTGTGTTTTGATTTTGCGTATTATCAACTGTTCTGAACGCTGTTTTTTTTAATTATTAGAAGGAGACGTGGGCACGCAAACATGATGCCTGCTACTCTATGGCACTTCAACAGGTAGTGAAATTACACATATAATTTTTCATTTTGCACATAGTTTCGTAGGAGACGGCAGAATGTTATGTTATGTTCAACTGTGATGGCAAATGGGTAGGTGATTCCGCTCGGAAGTTGAGTAATCCGGTGACTGGGTTAGCGATTTGATTTACTCGTGAAGCCTCACGTTCTTTCCTGTCAGGTCTTCCACGTCTCCTTTTGAGGCACTCATTGTAAATCAAAACAGCACGGTGTTATTGCTGAGAAGTGAAAGAGCAAGACCAACAAATCTTCTCTGCAAATACGTCTGAAGCCGTACGTGACTTCTAGCTATTTCAGTCGGAACACCTTGAAGGAACGTAGCGCAGTGGTGTTGCGCAGTCAGCGCTCTGTCTAGAATGTTGCCGCGTTGCTATTCAGAACCGTGTAGACATCGACGCCACTTGTTTCTACAGGCCACGCTGGCGTTGTGGCCACACTTCTCAGAAGACGCGGTGCTTTCATCGCCCCTCCCTTCACACATTCGGCGAGCCATCGAAGCGAGGAAAGAATAGAAACGTAAGTAAAAAGAAAGATAAACGTGCAGAATGCTGGATACTCGCTATGCCAAACAAGATTATGCGGTGACGGCTTGGTGGAAGGTGCCAGCGCCGTTGTTCGTCGACCCTCACTAAGAGGTAGTTTTCGGCCCACTGCCAGTAGCGCAACGAAAGCTTCGCAATATCTCACGACGGTACTCGTTGTAATGCGGTAGAAACGTAGACGCCGCTGCTTTCAACATTTCTTAGATCGTAGAGAATTGAGTCCATCGCGTGAATGATGGTCACCTTAACTTTGCGGCGAAAGCTTCTCCAGGGAAGGGTGGTGATGTGCTGCTCATCTTTTGAGCAAGGAGGAAGTCGTAGTCACAGCAACGTGGAATGAATCACGGTAATACTGCGCTTTTCTACCGCGAAGACAGGCTCAATGGCACATGTGCACGCAGACGTCGCTACGAAGCCTGAAATAAGCTGTTATTCCATTTGTGGTCGCAAAAGACCACTCTCCTTTTCGAACATATTAGTAGGTTATATTTCATGTCGTGTAGTCAAGTGTATATATTCGGCAACGAGATGTTGGCGCGCAAATTATAATCGTGGTTTCTCGAATAAGAGTGTTGTCTTGATGGTAACAAGCATACATTGCCATTGCCTTCAAGTCCGTGCAATGGTAATGGGAGTATCTTTGAACAAGCTTCGATGTCTTCCTGACAAACCTCAGTATGCAAGCTTATTAGTTGTGCTGCTTTATTTTTGAAATGCGCTCACAAATACAACCTTATTATGTACCACCGAATCTGCTTACCGATTAATAGCAGCTTGACCGATATAACTATTCATTTCAACTACACCTTATCACACCGCAGAAAATAACTTAGTCAAAATTCCGGTAAGGTCCATCAATAACGTTGACTGTCGATGTTAATGCGAGAGTATTTGTATGAAGACTAGTCTGAAGTCTGTTTCGCAATTATGCGTGCTCAGCGATTTAAACGCGATACTCGGAGCGCGTGACAGCAGGCGCTTCTCGGGCCATGGCTGAGCGCTGGGAACACCTCGCTGATTAATTGTGGTACACGATGAAGTTGAGAACCTTTGTGACGCATTGTGACTGACTGCATTTGGTCTCGTATGATGATGACGATGATGATTTAGTGGCATCCCCGTTGAAACGGAGCGGTGAAAAAGAGTCACCTAGCACGCTTGATTTAATCAGATGTGCTTGACGAACTTTCCTTTTTTATCCCAGTGATCACCCAGCGCTCTCTGAAGGCTCGAGAAGCGCTGGCCGCCGCGCGGTCTGAGTATCCCGCTCGGGTGATTCCTTCGATTAATAGTAGATAGCAGGGGATGTTGCATGTTAAAGTATATGACATACTTACGCAATGTGAAATTTCCAATAGCGCTCTTAAAGACATTGTCGATGGCTTGTCCTGTCCTTGCGGTGGGTACAAAGAGCAAACTAACCGGATCCAATCCGAGGATATCTCCTATACAATACGGGAACTAATTACTAGCGGCGTTAGCTGAGCCTCGTTATCCTAACCGCGTACATCTTCATCCTCAACATCATTATCATGGGTGTCACAGGATAATTATGGTAATCATCTTCGTCCCCGCCACCATAGCGGAGATTCATCAAGCTAAGACATTGCTCCCACGCATACAATGTGTGTGCATCAGACAGGATTGCGGAATCATCCTGGCCTCCCATAAATTTAAGAAACACATAGTCCGCAAATTGGATAGGAGGAGGCAAAGAAAGTCTCTTGCATTTAGAAAAACACAGCGCAGGAACAGAAATACGCCGTCGACGAGTGTGACAGTTATGCTTATATAACACTAACTTGAATTCATTTTCTGACAGCCATACAAGGCCCGTACAATATAGGAGCTCCTAGCGGGGCATGAAAAGCTCTTCGTTCGATTAAAAGAAAAATCTTGCGATGTCGTTCGTATATATACACACAGTCGCTCGTCCACATGGGAAGACCCAAGCTAACTTAGCGAGCTGATGTAGAAGCACAAAACGCTACAAGAAGAAAGAACAAGCACTGTTGAAAAAAAGAACACCAGAAAAAAAACTAGAAAGAAAAGAGAATAAATACAAAAACAGAATAGTACTGTTGTGCTCGGAAGCCATTGACCGCAGGTATACTTGCATTAGCAAATTAACCCGTCCAGAAATCGGTAATAGCATTATCAGAAATGTGAGTGGGTGGGCAATGTTATCTGATAAGCTTTTACAGACAGAATACAGCGCGAGTCCGTGTAGCGAATGCGTGGGTGCATTGTTATACAGCCGAGCTCAACAGAGAAATATCTACGATAGAAAGAAAAATCAACGAAAAGCCTGAATTTATCATGAGAAAACCTTTCCTGTTTGTGTCACCCTATATACTGTTGGCATTAATTATGTAAGTATTGCTATTCAAGCGACACGCGCCACCCAGCTTAGCCTCTTGAAAGAATAACGGAACATCGAATAAATGCACCAGTGTTACCATTGGCCGTATATCGTCGGTGTGGATAAAACATTTAAACGCAATGCAATTGACGAGTGCAAGACGCTTAGTCAAAGAATTTGCGCTATCCTGAGTCCGTCATTTTGTTTCTTATGCTGCAGCACCGCCTAACCGTTCTCTTAGAAACAAAAAAAAGAAAAACAGACTCACTAGAGGCGCGTACATAAGCAGCATGCCTCCTATAAGCACGAAGGAGTGGCTATAGATATTGTGCTACATGGCTCCACAGTGGAGCATGCGGATAATTGATGCACTCTTTGGCGTGCACACTTCGAGCCTTTATGCGCATACACTGCAAGATCGTTAGCTAACACTTTTAAGTGGAAGCGTGGGCGACGATTAGCGTGACCATATGTTTTCCGAGACATGGTTTTCAATGGGAGGGCCATCGTCTTTGCAGATCACGCCAAATTCAGCTCTTTAGGCATTCTTTATCTGGTGGGTGTCGGTGCAAAACTCAAGGCGCAAACAGACGCCGTGTGTAGCCAACTGGATCTACTACTATTCTAACTGACAACGCAACGAGGCTTCTTACTTATGCGAAGGATAACATCTTAATTACTTATTAATTAATTTCTTTATTCCCATTACCTTACAGACCCATCGAAGGGTATTGAGTAAGGGGGGCAACAGTAATTACACGACAAAAATAGCAAAGGGCAACATCGTTATACCGTGTTAATACCCAAAGAATTCAGGTTATCACGGAATAATTCACGATTGCAGATGGATGCAATGTTATCCTGGAGACTTCCAATGTGCAATAGCTCTTGGTAGTGGTGATAAGATAAATGTCCGGGTTTTACCATGAATGCGCATGAAACTAAGTGCGTTGTGAATGCGACGAGATGTGCGCACAGGAGCACTAAGCGGCAAACAGTGAATGTTATTACTATAGATGTACGTACATACCTGTGAAACAGACATAAAAGAGCAATGACGCGGCGATGTTCTAATGACTGAAAGTCAAGGTCTTGTTTTATGCGGGTAATGCTCGAATGATAGTCGTAGTTGCCTGAGATGAATCCGGCTGCCCTACTCCGAACGGCTTCCAATATACGAATCAGCTCATCTTGATATGGTGACCATGTGGATGAAGCGTATTCTAGTAATGGGCGAACATAAGTAAGATATGCTAGCTTTCGTACATTAGAAGGTGTGTTGCGCAATTTTCTGCGCTGGTAGCCGAGATATTGAGAAGCTTTGGAGGGGACAGTTGCTACATGCGTTGTCCAGGATAAGTCCGATGAAAGATAACCGCCGATATATTTGTACGATGGAGAAGCCGAAACTACGGTATTATTTATCGAATAGTGGAACAGCTGCGTTAATGCGCTTTCGACTAAGCGAGATTAACTTGCATTTGGAGGTGTTAAGGGACATCTGCTAAGTTACGCACCTTCTATACGTTAGTTCAAGGTCGTATCGGAGAGTAAGATGACCATCGAAACATTTAATATTGCGGTAGACGACGCAGTCATCAGCGAACAATCTAACTGAGGATGAAAGGTTAGCGGGCAAGTCGTTGATGTATATTAAAAAGAGTAATGGACCTAGCACAATGCCTTGGGGGCATCGGACGTGAGGTCGCAAAGGTTAGACGAAATGTTGTTGACCACTGTAAATTGCTGACGCGAAGACAAGCAGTTACGTAGCCAAGAGAGTGTTAATGAATCAAGACAGTTCTACGCTGTATAGGGTTGCGGGTGGGAAAAGCTAACTAAAGGATGACCATGTTTGCCCGAAGCATAGCTTTGCATGGCCTCGCATTGCGTTCGTACTGCGCCTGTTGACGCTGCGAAGGTCGACAAAACTGCCCGGGTTTCGGCGTGAGCATTCGGCACCCCGCACTGCCACGAAGCGTACAGCTGCCGTGTGCGGGCAGTGCGGCGTGGTGTGTCGCGACGCCCGCATCCTCGCTCCGTCGGCGCCGCCGCACAGCCGCCTTTCGAGGGGTGCGGAGGAAACGGCGAGAGGGTTCGGGGTGTCCCCCGTCTCGAACGTCCATTGAACTCCGGTCAGCCAAGCATCGCGCGCTTTTTTTTAAAGTGGCCGCAACGCCGAGCACTCCCTCGCCCTCTTCGCTCACTGCTCGCGCGGCCGCCGCCCGCCGTTCTCTTTGCCCACCGCGACGGTGACTCCTCTTGGCGAGTGGTGCGGTTGAGTAGGCGGCAAGGTCCGGCGAACAGTGTGCCTGTGTGTGTGTGTGCGCGGAGGCGCCGCGAAACAGCGCGACGCTGCGGGCCTCAACCGCTTGTCATCTTTAGATCTGGTCCGGTGGTTTCCTGACGAGCCGTCTCTGGCAAACAGTGCGTACAAACGGTAGCGAAATAGAAAAGGAAGGGCGAGTAGGAAGGAATCGAAGGGGAAACCTGGCGTTACCAAACGGCGTAAGCGCAACCAGTTAAGTGAAAGGGGGAATCGATTAACTTTCTGAGTTGCTTTTTGGCGATGTGCGCGCGGAAACTTCTGAAAGCTCTGGCCGCAGTGGACTTGAAGGACAGGTGAAAAAGGGGAACGAGGGATGCAGCAGGCGGTCGCTGTTACTTCTAAATGGTGTTAGTGATCCGGAAACAATGTCAACTCTCAGCATAAAGGAGGATAATAAGATTCCACGGCATCTAGCGCATAATCAGCAGAAGAGACCGCTTTGGCAAGAAAGAGGTACACAAAGAACGCAGTAGAAAGTGTCGTAAACTGGCCAACCTTACGGCAAAAAGTTAATTATGCTACGCACGTATTTGTGTTATGTATGTGTTGGTTTAATCGACATATACCATTGCGATGATGCCGCCGATAAATTTTTGCTGCAAGCGCAGAAAGCTCGCTTAGCGAAGATCGTGGCAAGAAGAGCTTCTTCGCCCGTGCGGGCCACGAGGCGGCAGTCAAAAGCGTCTCGCAGGAACGCCGCAAGTTTTGTTTGCGCGTGCTGTGCAGTACGGCGCTGCCTTTGCTGTAGTGCGTACAGCGAACGCAGATGCAGTTAGGCCGCCACTTGGGTGCTCAATATAAATTTTTTCGGGAGATGTTAGTGTGCCTTGATGTTTCAATTAGGCCCAGTGTTCGTTTCACTACTTCACTGAATGCCTGCAGCATACGCGGGAAGCTTGGTTCATTTATCTATTCCATTCCTATGATGTACATCACCGAAGAGCCAACAGAGAAATGGGTCGTATTTTGTGACTCTAAGGCAGCCCTTCACAGCATCAAGTCCGCGTTACGTCACAGAACTTACGAGCAAATGACATCTGAAATCAGGGAACTGCACCACCATGCTCTGGAAAGGGGACACCACATTGTATTTCAGTGGATTCCGGCTCACTGTGGCATCGTCGGCAACCACCTAGCTGACAAGCCTGCCCGGTGTGCCCACGAAGATACAAAGACGCGTCCAACACCTTTAGCGAGGTCGGACGCTGCCAGAGAACTTCGCCTACTTGCGCGCAAGAATTCCCAAGATCTCTGGACATCAAGTGGCTTCAATTGCAGATTACGTAAACTGGACCCCACGCTACGGCTACAACTGCCATCTAGCCTTTCCCGTGGCGAAGCAACCTCGTTGTGTCGCTTGTGGTTGGGAGTGGCGTTCACGAACGCATACTCCTACCGTATGGGAATGGCCGAGAGCCCGATGTGCGACTCCTGTGGGTGCGAGGAGTCCATCGAGCACCTATTGTGTACCTGCCCTCGCTACGATGTCCAACGCCTCTCTCTGCGGGCAACTTTACACAGACTAGACTCGAGACCGTTCACCGAGGCAAAGATACTCGGACCGTGGCCGCAACCGTCACTGGCTCGAAAAGCAATTCATGCACTAGTGCGATACTTGAAGTGCACGGGCTTAAGGGACCGCTTATAGTGTCATTGTGTAAGGTGTCCCTCCCACATGTAATCAGTGCTGACTCTCTCCCCTTCTTCCCCTTTCTATTCCCCTTTCCCCCACCCCCAGTGTAGGGTAGCAAACCGGATGCTGTTCTGGTTAACCTCCCTGCCTTCCCTCCCCTTGCTTTCTCTCTCTTCCTCCTTTCCATCAGGGCCAACCATGAACGCCACCTTATGCGTATATGAAAGAAAGGTGGCAACTGTAACGATATGAATTTTGACTATATTGTACAAAACTAGATTGTACTCTAACAAGCAGCGGCAGCTTCTTTAGTTAGAGAAATATACGCTGATATGCTCATCTTATTAATATTTGTTCGTTATTCATTCAATATTCCCAGCAGTATCTTGCCAGTCAAGGCAAGAGTTGTAAAGCTACAGGACCGAGTTCTAAGTTAACTCAAGCCGTCAGTGCAACGTGAGAAGTACATCGCTGGGTACATGAATAAAGTAACCCGCGCACTATGCAGCAAGTTGGAAGAAAGGTCGTAGGCACTTGAGGCACTTCTCCTCCGTCTCATCTTTCAGTCCCCTTTACCCATTAGCATTTCGTTAACGTTTCATTAACGTTTCATTAACCCCTTCCCCAGTGCAGAGTATGGCTCAGCCTATTTACCCTTCCTGCCATCCCTTTATAATTTCGATCTTTCTCTTTCTCCAAACTAGCAAAAGGAATCGAAATCATATACATAACACAGATACATTTACAAGTGACAAAAGTAAATGCAGATCATGTGGAAAATGAGGTATGGCTGAAGGATGAGCCGGACTTTCAAGTCTGTAAGAAACTCTTTACTTCGAGCGCAACTTATACACATTCTGGGCATTTCGTAAACGAAACACTCGCATGGAACCGGAAATCGCTCCGTGAAATCTCTTAGGCGTGATATAAAAAACTTCGCACAAACAATTTAAATAAATAAATAAATAAATAAATACAATGAAACACGAAGCTAAGAGCAATGCAGTAACACCGCCCTAACCACCGTCCCGCAATCGTCACACCCTGTGCGACTCCACAGAGAAAGCTCCACTGTTGTGAACTCTTCGAGTGCGCGGCGAGCACGACCAAGATTTAAGCTTCAAACAAACAGTCGAATGGGAAGGTACAAAATCACTGTTGCATAGTGATCCTCCACGTTTACAACACTGCGTTTGCCGGCCGTGATCTTTCTGCGGAGGAAGCACGTCTGGGCCGCTTCGTCGCGCGCGAAGAACCAGCCACATTCATTAGTACGCGTGGTGCATCGAGCCGGTGAGATGCATCGTAACCGAAGAAATTGGCGACGACGGTCTTTGCTAAGTTGACGAGAAGAATAAGAAATTCTCCCTGCAGAAACCGGCAGCGCACGAGTCTGTACAGCGATTCCGCTTCCTATTAGGCGCACTTCTTCGCGCGCGCTCTCCCTTTGAAGCTTGCGTCGTTTTCTTCGAGCCACTCGGGAATACGTGTAAGTAGCGCAGCATTAAACACATTTTTTGTTTCGATTTATTAAAGCGAATCTTTATTTGCGAGACCTCCGGAATTTCGTTGACCGTGGCTGCTGCTGGATGTGAATGACCCTTGTCTTGCCAAATAGGTCACACACAGGACAACGCTAACATAACGAATCGGATTATACATATAGACACGTGCGCAGCCTCT
This sequence comes from Dermacentor albipictus, assembly GCF_038994185.2. Lineage (NCBI taxonomy): Eukaryota > Metazoa > Arthropoda > Arachnida > Ixodida > Ixodidae > Dermacentor > Dermacentor albipictus. Next base: position 320,478,360 of record NC_091821.1, on the reverse strand, counting down.
GCATACGTGCCCGTAGCGTCATTGTTCTCTACGGAGTTACACAATAAATCCCCATACTGTGCTTAGATATGATCACTGAAACAATTATATGCGTTCAAGCGCAAAATCACTTTATTAAAGGGGAGCTTTCTGTGCCTTCTTTCTCGGTGTTCGGCTCGTCTGCTCGGCCGGTTTCTCACTGAGTGAAGTGGGCTGATGCTATATATAGGGAGTGCTGAAAATTGGGCCGATCCCAGGCTCAATATAATCCGAGATAGTGGGGATCACGTGGGAGTGTATCCGCGTTTTGCCAGGTGGGCACGCGTTATTGTAACGCTGCTAAACGCGTTCCATAATATCAACACTGTTACAGCATTTCATTAACCGCATCACGAAAGCGTCACTTTGCATAGATTGCAACATTTGTGTTGGATCTGCTTTGTTATTACGATTTTGTGTGCGTGCGTGGCAGTGCTCGACGTCAACGCATCCATACACATGTTGTGACAAGCACGCTGTTAGATGTGAACATAAACTCAAAATTAAATTAAGTTTTGGGCTTTTCACGTGCCAACAACGTGAAAAGCCTGCTTTATGCTTGCTTGCCTGCTTTATGCTTGCCTGCTCTATGCTTTATAGCTTGCTTCACGGCAACAACGTGAAAAGCCCGCTGTTGGCACGTGAAAAGCTTGCTTTTCACGTGCCAACAGCGTGAAAAACCTGCTTATGAGGCACTCAGTAGTGGGGAACCCCGGAGTACTTTGGACCACTTGTGGTTCTTGAACGTGCTCCAAAATCTAAGTACATACGCGTTTTCACACTTCGTCTCCATGTAAATGCGGCCGCCGCGGGCGGGATCGAATCCGTGACCTCGAGCTTAGTAGCGCAACACCATAGCCATTGGGCTAACGGTATTACGAAACCAAGCATCTTCGTCATGCATATTTTTTTAAATAGACCGATATGTGAACATGTACCCTCTAGCTCAATCGGAGCTACATGGAATGCGTTCCGATTAGAATTACATAACCCGGTCGTCGTGCAGAATGAAATAGAGGCTTCGATGCCTTTCGACGCTGCGCTAAAAGCACGAGGGAAATGCGTTCAATATGACTGGCGCATTAGATGTCTCGTGACAAAGGACTCCATTCCCATTACAATGAGATGCCGCGCAATAATGCCAAGTAAAGAGTACGGGGACTTCTCCAGCTCATTTAAGGCGGATATTGGCCCACCGCTTTCGTATACTTGCTTGCAAATTCTTCAGTCAGTTGTCGCGGTTGTTTCTTTCAAGGTGTCTTGGCGTATGAACTGTTTTAATCTATAGAAAGCGGGGATTGCATTCGCATTGGCGCCTTAACGAGTTCTTTTGCATGGTGAAGTTTCTGTGACCCGGAATGGAACTTCCTTTCACCTCCGAAGATAGAACCGGAGAGGACGAGGCTGATTGACCATAAGGTTGCCGCCGTGATGGCCCCAATCCGCTACCGGAAATGTTTTAGAAAATGCAAAGCTTTAGGCATAGCTTTAATAAAGCTACAGCCAGTTTTGGAATACGTATGTTCATGGTATATGAAAGAATAGGCGCACTGAACAGCGACAACTGAACGAAAATGACAATAGAAACGGCGACTGACAGCTGAACGCTCGCTCAATGGCGAAAAAAGAAGGAAGGCACGAAAAACGTCGCAGTTTTGCCCGAAAGCCGAAGCATCGATTGCGATAGCAAATTTCTAAACAGCTATACAAAGTAAGGATACTAGTTTTATCAACCGTGTAAACTTGTAAACATTCACTTACTAAGTAAATTAACAAGCGTAGTGTAATTTCATATCTTAACATATCTCCCTGGATGACCGCGCCCATGCCCTCGCTGTCATAACGCTGTAGTGAGGAATCGTGGCAGCGTCAGCGAGCGAATTGATCTTCGTGCTGCCTCTCGCTTCAAGGCCAACCAAACTGCGAGATCACAGCGCACACGAAGCTATCAGCACTCGGCGCACTCTGTCCCCGTCGCAGATCGCATTCAAGATAGCGCCCGCGCGGCCGCGCCTTACGCAGCAGTCACCGAAGCAAAAGCCCTCCCTTCCCGTCCCCCTCTTCAGGCGTGATGTCTTCAAGCGTGACAACCTTATTTCACTCAAGGGTGACTTCCAAGGGATGGCTTACACATCGGCCACCACTTTTGCTGATATGCCATGCCTCGACTATAAAACGCAGTACTATACGTTCATACGTCTAAATAGAACTTTGCTATATTAATATTTAGGGTTACACTTGCAATCTCGACGTTAGTCGAGAGTTCATACGACGCTCCAACAGTAAACGGTTGTTTGGGCTCAGTGCAGCAGATCCATCGGCTTGCCCTACATAAAACACAGTTGAAAGGAATTTTATAAACTGTTGCAGTCAGGAATCCTACAAACCTTTTAGTTTGTAGAATAGCCAATGACACCTTCAACTAGGTACTTGTTTCACGAAAACCATTTTTTTTTATGGATCGAAAATGATTCCTCGTACTGAATGCCTATGGCAGAACCATCAATAAGCGGTTGTCAAAAAGTTTGGCCGCTTTAATCGATTTATTGCGCCTACACAATCTCGATCACATTAGAGCACGCGTATGGGCAGCCATCAAATTGTCTACTAGAAAAGTGCTGCAATGCCGACTGGCTTGTCGGCCCGTTCTTTAGTTGAACAAATTTCGAAGAGGGTTCGAAAGTGGCACTGGCCTGCTCCCGCACCAACGCGCCCATCTGTCCTCCGATCTTTACGCTTTCCCTCCTTTCTATCCCCTGTCTCTAGTGCGGCAGCATAAGGTAGAAAACGAGATGCTCGCTTGTGAAACTGCATTCAGTGTCCCCCTTTCGTGCCTCGTATTGTGTTGTAATTTTTTATGTTGTATTGTCCCGAGCTAACTGAAGTATGCAAATGACAAAAAGTGTCGAATCAGACAGGGCAAAGGAGTAGAAATACATGCCAGACTGATGGATAGCTAGCTGGCTAGCTAAACAGACAGACAGACAGACAGACAGACAGACAGACAGACAGACAGACGGACGGACGGACGGACGGACGGACGGACGGACGGACGGACGGACGGACGGACGGACGGACGGACGGACGGACGGACGGACGGACGGACGGACGGACGGATAGATGGATGGATAGACGGATAGATGGACGGATAGATTGATAGATAGATGGACAGACGGATATATAGATAGACGGATAGATAGATAGATAGATAGATAGATAGATAGATAGATAGATAGATAGATAGATAGATAGATAGATAGATAGATAGATAGATAGATAGATAGATAGATAGATAGATAGATAGATAGATAGTAAGGCTGACTAATGAAAAGCGGGATGTGTTTATGGGGCGAGCGGCCTGGCTTGCTACTTCACAGTTTGGGGAGAAATATGACATATAGAGTAATTAAGAACACAGACCGCAAACACGTCCACGAATACGCATACAAGTGCCAAGGCTATTAACAAAGTCTGATTACTCCCACGTGAAATTTAAAACCCACGTTCGCTCCACAAGAGCTCGTCGTATGTTTCTTTGACTATATGAAAACATCGAAATAAGACATGTGCCTGGCTTTAGAAAGGCACAATGACGCGCAAGAGCCCCAAGAGGAGAACAAAGACGACGCTGATTAGTTGTGTTTGAAGGCAGGGAATTGAGAATGCGTAAGGTTCGTCGTTCGCAGCGTGCGTGTCGCAGCAAAAACAAAAAAGGTTACACCGGCCGCCGTTGGCTCTGCGAGGGTGGCCTTGACGCCTAGCTTTCCGAGGAACGAAGCGTTCGTCGGAGGATGCGTCACGACGAAAAACAAACTCGCGCCAGTCGAGGAGGGCTAGCAGCGTAGCTTCTGCCGTGAGCGAGAAGACATGGGAGAGAACGCGTCGAGGTGAATAGGCTGTCAGGCCGATTATGCCGGGGCCATGGACGCCAGTTTCGGTACAGGGCCTGAATGCAAATCGATGCTGTTGCGTACATTCATCCAGCGTGCATTCATTGATGCGCCGGTGGCGTAAGCATCTCGACGCGAGGGGAGTCACGACTTTCTGCTTTCGAGAACCATGCTACTGCCCGTAGAGAGACTGGTGCCTATTTGTCAGGAGCAACATTATGGCCCGTGGCCAGAGAGGCCACTGGGAAAGCGTGGTGATTTTGATATTAGTGTATTTTTGGAGACCATAGGGCTCCATGGCCGAAAAGGCAAAGGGTTCACTCCTACAATATAGCAACTGAAGAGTGGTGGAAGGCAAATAATTAGCTCCCTATGATGTAATTGTATTCCAATCGGTTTTAATTCCATGTCTACCATTAGCCCTCCACGATTGGTCAAAGTGAGCCACGCCCACTTCGCCTGTCTCTCCATTGAATATGACACGTACACACTGATTACGCCTGTTATGTCTGACCAAAGAAGAAAAAGTTAGGTCCAACTCTGCGCTTTATTTTTTTTTCTCTACTACTGCTGGTCAAATTTTTTTCGAACAGCTTCCGTAAGCTAAGCAAGGGGAAATGGACCAATCGCAGACACCGACACCCCTCCGCATCCGCTTATTTGCTGTCACTGTATTAGCTCGGTCCCACAGAAACACTCTTCCCTCCTGCGCGTTCCTCCCCTCTTGTTAGCCAATTAAACCAGAAAAACGTGTAAACTTAGGCAGTGCTAATAGCTTCGAAGACAAACATAAGTGAACTCTAACAAACGAGGAAAGCGTTTCATTGGGCTGTTCAGGCAGCGCTGCGGGCCGCCACTAGATAGTTGCATTGATGATTGCGTAATTTTGATGGCAGGAGATTTGTATAAAATCAGAGTTGAATAGAGTTGCGTTATACGTCCCCAGGAGTTGTCGCACTCTCTGGGGGAGCACGTCTACACCGCCGGTGGTGAAAAAGAGTGAATGTATTTTATTATAGTTATAGCAATTATATAGACACTCCAAGCGATTTTTTTCCGTCGCCGTCGCCGTGAGGTTCCGTATAAATTTAGGTATGAGTGTGCTATATGTCTTGCGGTACATGCGGGCTATACTTACACACCATTCTATAACTAAGGTTGCTCGTACCAGGTCTTACATTCTTGACAAAATTATTCCTCAGAATTTCCAGAACGGCAGCTTGAAAACAAATATTATAAGCAAAACACCAGCAGCGCGTCTTTAATCCTAAATATTCTTATACATTAATATTAAAAGTACGAAAAAATAGCAGAGCTCCTACCAGCGCGGCGGTGCGCTACCTCCGGGATCGGCCCAGGAAAGAGGTCTGAAACACCCGCATCGGGCAGTCGGTATCGGATCAGCACCAGACTCTACGCATTTGCGGCTCTCACTTCACGCTGGGCGATTAGTAGCAGAATAGAGAGTTTTAGCGTGTCCGGTATGCGGGTAAGCGTAAGTGCAAGCGGATTGGGCCTGGGCGTTTTATCAGATGAATGGAGCAGCAAAGGTGAACTGCCTGCACAGTGCAGCCACATGGTGGCACATAGCTCAACCAGACAAACACAGAACTAATATAGCAGTAGCCAAATGTGCTCAACTTTGCTAGTGGTGTATATTTTCAGCAGGAGCGTAATCGCGAACACTTTGTCTTTTTTATATGTTTAAAATGTTTTACACTTGATTACGGCAAAAGCAGCTCTGTGTTTGCTTGGTTAAACTCTGGGCCACGAGGTGGCTGCACCGTGCATGCCGCTCAAGCCGCTCACGTTTACTCTAAACGCCTTCACCCAGTACAGCCAGTAGTATGGAGGGGCTTTGTTTGAAGCCATCCCTTCATCTTTCGAAACGCACAGCTCCTCTGCGGTTAGCGGAATACCGGACAAGCTCGGTGATCTCGGTGCTGTGACAGGACGTCCTCAACGCACGCCGGTTGGATAGCTCTCGCCGGAGATCGACGGCCAGGCTGCTAGCGGAGAGGTTAGAGGGGTTTGGTGTGCTGGCTCCAGGACAATCGGAAGTAGACTTCGCGACGTCACTTCAAGACCTAAAGCCCTACGAAGGCGAAGCTTAGCCCAGATCACTCTGCAAACAAGGAGGAAAAGCCTGGCTAGGGAGGAGGGTAACTTTCAATGGTCTGTAGCCCTCTTAATATGAGACGCTTCACTTAAATTGTAGCCGCTAATGTTTATCTGTAGGTTTATCCCACGCATCTACAAAATTTGTCCAAACCGTTTCAGGGACCCTTTAAAGGGCCCTTCACCAGGCCACATAGCAAATTTTGGTCACGCGCTTGTTACGTAACTCTAAGGAGTGTTCTGCCACAAGAATATTTCTTTCAAATCAGCTCATTAATACAAAAGACAGAACTACTTAATGTGCCGCGAACCCATGGTTTCAGGAGGCGAGCGTCATCGGCAGCATATACACTCTCTCCCCTTGCCCTTGTATAGACACTGCAGGCGAAATTCCTTCCCTGCGTTCTCCCATACCGGAGTCGGAGGGTCACGTGAAGAATATGTCATGGGCCCTGCTTTCTTTCTTTTTCTCTCTCTCACCCTCTCGCATTTTTGGCGAGCGGCGCATTTCCGGTGACCGCCTCGCGCACGAGCTGCTGTGTTTGTCTCGTTTTGCGCAGCGGACGATTTTGTGCGCGCAGCACGAGAACGCCTGACTAGCGGGGTAAGTCAGTGCCGCAATCACGAGCACTGATAAAAAAAACAAATGCGAGAGGATGAAATAGCATGATCGCCGCGCTGGAACACGGTAGAACAGGAGATAGTTTCGTTCTCCGCGTGCGTGACTGCTCAACGTGGGAAATTCACGTTCATTCACGTTCACGTTCTTCAGCAACCAATCCAGGCACGTCAATACCATCTTCTGCATAAGCTTTCCAACACAACTAAGATGATCAATCGGTCGATATGATTTTACGTCTGTTGGAGATTTGCCAGGATTGAGGACAGGGATAACACAAGGTTGTTTCCAGCAAGGTTCAAAAAGGCCCTCTTCCAAATGGCATTGAATATGGCAATAAGACGCATTCTTCCCTTGTTCCATAAATGTAATAACTCGGTATATCTGATGCAGTCAGGGCCAGGAGATGTCGCCTTGTTCACCAACACCAACGCACCAAGCATTTCCATGATTGAAGAAAGTTAGTTTGCTGCAAGAGTGCTCAATGTCGCTGAAACATTATGTGCTGGTCGAGGCAGAGTTGCAAGCGCCACTGCAGCAGTGCTCTTAAAGCCGAAAGACTCCGCCATGTGCCAGGCGCTAAATGTGGGATCTGCGTTTACTCCTCCATAAAGCGCTTACCAGCACCAGCCTTGTTGCTAAATGTCATCAGGTGAGCCAGTTGTATAGTCCGCCCGTCTATAAATTTGTGTCTCTGTTTGCACCTAACGTCACTTTGTCAGTACTTCAACAACTAGCCCGGAAATAAGTTATTCTTATGTTTCCTTTGTTCTTATGGTGAAAGCTCTTCGCCACCCGTGCAAATATTTGTGTGGCGTATGATGACTATTTGTTAATTGAGCTCAAACTAATGTTGCGCTTGTTGTTGCGAAGTGTGAGCAACGTTCGATATAATATCTGGACTTGTTTAATAAGCCACTTCAGATAATGTTTTGCTTCAACCTTGGTGTTGTCTGCTTTATGTTCGCGTACTGCGTACACTGCTGTCTGTGTTAACGTTTGACTTTATATCATATAGCAAACAAGAACGTTCGTAGTTAAAGAAACAATTTAAACGGCCTTTGCTTGTAGAATTTATCGCTATTACCCCCCTTTTATTTATTACTTCTTTGTAGTTATTAAATGCCTCGTCTTTAAATTTTCGTCCATAGTTTGGGAGTGTTAAAATGAGCGTATAAAAGTGATGCGTTGATCTACGTGTAATTAATACACGTAATCCTGCTTAGCACCCACTGATGTAGAAAAAAAACGTTGTACGTATCCCCGCTAGAGTAACCATTGTCGTGCTTAAAACAGTGGCCAGCTCACTCTTTTTTTCTGTTTAATATTGCTTGGGATTACTGCTGAGCTCTTCGGGACAATTGCGTGACTGGTAAAGCATAGGCACAGCCTCAATGAAACCGACATACTGGAAATATTACCACGTTAGTTTTTTTGGTGGTCAAACACAACATCAGTTTTGGGTATCTTGACACGTCTTCCTGCGTCGTACGCTTTCTTCACGGACTCTTGCGCTTGGTGCGAACGTTCTCACAACCTGGCGCAGCCTTCTTGTTAGAGTGAAGCTATTATAGCGCGTTCATACCCCATAAATAAAGGTATTGTATGCGCGCGAAGCCACTTAATTGGACGCGAGATTGTTTTCTCGTTGAATTACGGCGCTGACACACAACGAGAATCGAAGGAAAGCGTGAGAGGTCAACTTGCGACCCTTCATTTCCGAGCGCTAATGGTGGCTACCGTCCAAAGCCATCGGCACACCCTTTCTGGCCACCGCGCTGATACGGATAGGTCATCTGTTTCAACCATGCTGCTCCCATGCAGGCCGAGAGGTATCCGAGCTATCTCCACAATAGCGCGGAAACAACTCGATAAATCACACCGCATTCTGCTCCAGCCGCCGTATACGACGCTGCGCGGGCCTCGGGCGGCAGTTTCTCCCGGGAAACGGATGCGGCTTGCGTGTAACGCGCTGCGAACACAGTGCACAGCAATGCCAGCCGTGGAGCGGCTTCCACGTGTCTCGCGGTGTGTATCGCGTAATTGCTACTCCACCGGCCGTGACGCTACTTTTGCCCAGAGCGAACGAGCGTGTGAGGCCTCTAATTGGAGGAGCATGAGGCGGCAGGAATCGCCCTTTCACTCTCTCATCAAGGCGCGTGTGAGCACTTTTCCCGCTCTCCACGAGCATTTTCTCGCGCCCCGCTCAGCTCCAAGGTTCGGCAGAATACCCGTTCTCTGAGCATTAGTCGAGGCTTTCTCACAGGCGAGTTGTCGCAGCGGCACTGCCTTGTTATCCTTCCTTTCAACAGTCCGCGGCATCTTGCTACACCACCGGATAAGAATGGCGTACCGAAGGTCGAATTGTGCGCAGCGCGAATAAAGAGTGAAAAGAAGGATAGGAAAAGAAACCACGTGCTCATTTGAAAAAAACAGCCCGCGCCACTCGGTCGACTGTGTTGTTCTAGACGCGGTGTTTCGTTCATGGCCGTTAGCATGACTGAGCGAAAGTGGGCGAAAAGACGGAACTGTCACCTAAAACATCAAAAATGGCTTAACGGAGATATGCGATATCCGTGAGTAATAAGTAATATAACTATCATATTAGCAAAGTGAAAGTAATGCAGGAAAAGATAGCTATAATGGTAAGGAACAAGAAATGAAATTATTGTTGATAGAACAAACCAAAGAAAAATAGATCGGATACAGTTACAAGGCGATAGATGTGCACGTAATGCATAAAATAAAAAAGCTGCTTATGCTGCATATTAGGCTCTGGTACATAAAAGCGGGATTCCTGCGCTCGGAGTAATATGCAGTTGAAAAAGAAATACTTTGTTTGCTTTTGCTACACTGTCTTAATTCGTGGCAGTCTCCGCGGAAGCAGCCCTACAGAATCGTTTACAATCCTGTTCTTAATCGTAGTTACATTACGAGAACAATTTAATCACAAGTGCTGAACACGTGTGCTACGGCTTTCTCTCTGTAACGAAGATAAAAGCACAGGATCTATAACTTGCCGGAGTATCCACTAAGGCAATAACGAATTCTTAAAGCGAAAACAACAAGGAGGAAAGAAGTTCATGACATATGACGCCTATTATCCGATGTGCGCCTTAGAATTAAGACCACAGAGTGCTAGGGTGCTCAAAGGTCCATCTTTAAATTCAGACCTAGTAGCGTGATTCATTTTGAGAAAGGCTTAAAAACGAACGAAGACACTCAGCATGGAAAGACAGTTACGCAGTGTTCTCATGATTGGAGAAAATTTTTAATTTGGTGAAAATGTCTTGATTTATATTGAAGATAAAGACAAAATAGAAAACGTATGCGTGGCACGTGCCAACATCTTGCACCGCCGTCAGCACAAAAGAAGGCCGTCATGCCAAAGAGAAAGTACAGTCTTTCAGGACGACCAGAGATGGAAGTTTCAGTGTTAGCGTTGCTTCCTTAGCATCGGCGAAACGCCTTTTGATGCTCTCAAGTGTAGGTGGCCTGGAAGTCAAGCCATTCATCCCAGAGTCGTACACGCGAAACATTGGGAAAATAAAACATGTGCCTCTGCAGTACACAGACGATCAACTCCTAGACTTCTTGAAAGACGCAGGAGTTATATCGGCACGCAGACAGATAAGGTATTCCCGCCAAGAAGATGGAGCAGTGAAGTCATATCCACTTCACACGGTAATCTTGACTTTCAGAGACGACCGCCCTATTCCTGGAAGAATTTACTTGGGTTTCACCAGCCACCCTGTCGAGGAATACCTAGGACCCGCACTTCGCTGCTATAATTGCCAGAGATTCGGGCACATGGCGAAAACCTGCCGTAGCACACGTAGATGCAAAATATGCTCAGAAGACCATGACCACAAGCAGTGCAAGTCACTTCTTCAACCTAAATGTGCGAACTGTGCGGGGAACCATGCCGCCTCCTTCTCAGGCTGCCCACAGAACAAAGCAGCGGCGCAAATGCGTAGACATGAACTAATTCATGGAAGACAACCGCGACGCAATGAACCCGCACCAAACCTCGAGATTGTTCATCCAGTGCCAGATCACCCACCTCAGCGGGCACCCGAACCACCACAGCCAAGAGCACCAACAAGATATCCCTCCTCTAGAGAACAACCAACAGTGCAATCAAGCGACCAATCAAGAGGATCACAGTCAAGAGCCCAGTCCTATGCATCAATACTACGGAAACCCAGAGGACAACAGGCAGAAAGTAATACACAAGAAAGCTCCTGTACTCCCACACATTTCTCTCAGCGACCTTACGCATCCACTGCAGAAGTGACACCAGGTAATAGCGAACATACTACAGCATCGGTGACACAACTGATTTTGCCAATGCTTTTCGCAGCTCTTAAGGCAATCCTATCTGCTTTGCCGGAAGCAAACAACCTACCAGAAGTAAAAGCCTTGTTGCCTCTAGAAGCACTGTTGTGTCAACAATCCGGGCCGAAACTGCGGCAGGCACTACATGAATAACCGCTACAAAAATGTCTCCATATTTCAGTGGAATGCCAACAGTCTTCGAAGAAAGTGCGCTGACTTTCGTAAACTGCTTGTGCAATACAACTTCCCAATACTTTGCATTCAAGAGGCGGGAATCACTGACGACTTTCGCCTCTCGAATTATGTGATATATAAGACTTCTCGTCAAGGTGCTCTTAGCAGAGTGCTCCTGTGCGTCAGAAAGGACCTACCATCTTATCAAATTCAGTCCAGTGATTCAGACTTCCCGGAATTCATCGCATGTAAAGTATCCTTTGGCAAGCTCTGTATAACAGTGATTAATCTATATCTACAACCTTCAAACCGGATTTCAGTAGAAGCGCTAGTGGATATATTCAAAATAGCTCATTCTAATGTATTTATATGTGGCGACTTCAACGCACACAACATCATCTGGGGCAGTGATCACTGTGATGCACGGGGTAATGTTATTGAATGCGCCATAGATAAATGCAACTTGACTGTTTTAAACGATGGGTCGCCAACATTCCTTCGTGGATATAATTACTCAAGCTGCATAGATGTTACCCTGTGTTCACATGATCTAGTGAATGGTGTGGGATGGACAACAGATATGGAAACGCGCGGAAGTGATCATTTTCCCATTCTTGTTAACCACCCTAGCATGCGCTATGATATCAGGCGTTACAGCAGACTAACCAACTGGCAAGCTTTTCGATACCGCCTAACGGATCAAATTAACCAACATGCAACAGTGGAAAAATTTACAGAATTTTTGCAGGATAATATGAACATATGCACAAAGAAGGTCCCAATACCAAAAGACTATGCTGCAGTTGACGGAGAATATGAACACCTAAGAGCCATCCGACGCCGATCCGAAAGAGCTTACCGACGGAGCGGAAGTTTAGAAGCATACAGAAACGCTCAGAAAATACACAATGTAATGCGCAGACGAATGGAAAGCTTAGGCAAACGGCGCTGGCGCGATTTCTGCGGCACGCTGTCTCCTCACACGGCTGTCCCACGAATTTTTCTAGTAATTCGTTCTTTAAGCGGACCTGTAACACAAAGCTTCCCATTTCGTGCTCTCGCTGTAGCCAGGGACACGTGTGAAATATTAGTTGCAGATGAATTTTGTGAGCTAATTTCCAGATCTGCCTTTTCATCACAATGTGCAGAATTTGATATTTCAGTAGAGTTGGCTAAGCGAAAAATTACTGCTTGCTACTGGGCCCAACATCCTCAGTTAGATCACACTTTCACATTAAACGAGCTCCAATGTGCAATTGCATCATGTCGCGAAAAGTCCGCTGCTGGGCCGGACGGCATTACGTACAATATGCTAAGAAACCTCGGACCGACAGGTACAAATGCGCTCTTAGACATCTATAATAACTTATGGATAGAGGAAACTGTACCTGACTCTTGGAAAGTCGCTCGAATCATACCAATTTTAAAACCTGGTAAGACGCCCTTGTGCCTTGAATCCTTCCGCGCCGTTAGTTTGACAAGTTGTTTATGCAAAGTAATGGAGAAAATGATTGACGCGCGACTTCAATGGTGGTGTAATGAAACGAAGGTGTTGTCCAACTACTTAGTAGGTTTTAGAAAACATAGATGCACAATGGATGCAATATTAGATATAGTAACCTGTGTGGAGCACGAGCGTGCACGTGGAAACATGACGATAGCAGTATTCCTAGACATCAAGAGGACATTTGACACCGTTAGTCACGTTCATGTTCTGCTAAGCATGTTGGAACTTGGTCTGTCTGGCCGGTCCTTGCGATGGATTTCTGAATTTTTATCAGGTTGCAAAATATTTGTTCAGACGGGTGAAGGAAAGAGTTCTGAACATATTGTCAAACAGGGAGTACCACAGGGAAGCGTACTCAGCCCCTTCCTTTTTAACTGCGTCATGGCTGATTTAACGCGAAGACTGCCATCACAGTTAAAGTTTTCACTGTATGCAGATGATGTGTGTATTTGGACATCTGGGTCTAAAGCTCAACTACTCCAGATGGCATTGCAAGACGGCATAAATATCATCAACCAATTTTTGAGAGAAAGAGGAATGGTACTATCACATGCAAAGACTGCTGTATTGCCCTTCACTCGGAAGGTGTTAAAAAATTTCACTCTTAATCTGGAAGGACACCCTCTAACGATTGTCACACAGCATCGATTTCTTGGCATAATACTTGATAGGCAGCTATCCTGGGCACCCCACTTAAAAAAACTCGAAAACGAGGTCAATGCCATAGTGACTGTACTTCGCAGACTTGCAGGCACATCATGGGGCGGATCAGTATCGTCCATGCTGACTGTTTACAATGCATTAATACGACAAAAAATTGCATATTCCGCGCCCATCTTACACGGACTTTCCCACACGTCAGAAGAGAGACTTCAAAGACTTTTAGCTAGAGGACTACGCCTGTGTCTAGGAGTTCCACGAGCGACTTCGAGTTCTCTTGTAATAGCTGAGGCTCGCCAATCACAATTTCCAGTTATGCGAACTACAGAAACATGCCGGCATTATTTCCGCCTTCAAACCCAGCATAAAAACCACCCATTGGCTTTAGACATAATGAATCGAGATAGAAGTTATGTTCATATAGAAATTCAAGAAAATCTTCACATATTGCCAGAAAATGAATTTTGGAACTCAGACATCGAATATCCTCCATGGCTGCTTGCAGTTCCAAAAATTGAATTATCAGTAGAAGGGATATTCAGCAAAAGAGACATGTTCATTCAAGCTGCTCAACAACTAGCACTATACCAGATATATATGCGGTATTCAGGATACACACACGTCTATACAGACGGCTCCAGTACAGCAACCTCTTCAACTTCATCATTCATTATACCGCACCTCAACAAACAAGAATCATTTAAGTTATCTCGTGCGACTTCGTCCACAACGGCTGAACTGTTCGCAATCCTATGTGCGGTAAAATTTATATTGTCAGTAGCAGAAGCGCAAAAATGGGTAATTTTCAGCGATTCACAGGCGGCACTAACATCACTCTGCAGCACAAAGGGGAAAACATTCAGCGACAGTGTAATATATGAAACACTTAAATACCTCACAAAGGCAAGCGAAGCAAAACATGCAATAGCATTCCAGTGGATACCAGGGCATTGCAACATTCCTGGCAACACAGCAGCTGATGAAGCAGCACGACAAGCGCACCTGAAAGATGATACGGCTCCGCTCCCAATATCAAAGAATGAATTACGCTGCATTATAAGGACAACGTCTTTCAACATGTCTAGAAACACTTGGTTTGACCAGAATTCTAAGAGCTCTGACTTATATCATATTGATCCATTTATTGAATTCAAATTTTCATTGTCATTAGATAGAACTATGGAAACGCTTATTCATCGATTAAGGCTAGGCACTGCCTACACAAAGCATTTCTTACACAGAATTGGCCGAGCGGAAACCCCCGAATGTGATTGCGGATTTGTAGATGAAGATATATATCACCTCCTTCTAGATTGCCCACATCACGACACACCAAGATGCCGACTTAAATCAGCGCTAAGTAAATTAGACCGCAGACCTTTCAGTTTAAGGAAACTTTTGGGCCCTTGGCCAACAACGGCCTTGCAGAAGAGCGCTTTAAAAGCACTAAAGACTTTCTTTGAAGACAGCGGCATCGCTGGACGCTATTAGTGCTTTCATTGCTCTGTTCATTTCAATGTGACCCTATATATCCATCTGTTTGGGAATTATGTTATGTTGACTGCTTTGTTGTGACTGTGAATGATTGTTTACACGATGTATATACCACCCGCTGACTAGACAATGTGCTATTAGGCAACAGTATCGTTTGTACTTTTGATACTTTCGACTACATAAGTGTGGAGACATTTGCCATGTATACTGTATGTACCCGCTGATCCGCTGACTAGAAAATGTGTTATTAGGCGACAGTATCGTTTCTACTTTTGAGACTTTCGACTACATAGGTGTGGAGACATTTGCCATAGTCTTCCTGTGGAAACGTTGCTTTATAAGTCCTGGTGCTTGTGTGAAATGATTATTTGATATGTAACCGTGAACCCTGAATGATGTATGACGGAACCACCCAAGAGATAAGGAGTAGCCGGCGCCTTAAATTGCGCGCCAACATCTCCTTATATCATATCAATAAAAAAAAAAGGCCGTCATGATACACCAAAGTGTTCTGTTTTGCCACGATCAGTTTTCTATTTGTACTTTGCGATAGTATTTAAGTCTTATTTGCAATTTCACCCTTGTCTGTATAATGTCATCATTGACGCCGTACGTTCTGTACAGTTACGGGTGGTAAACTATTCTATTTAGCTTTGAAATGTAAATAAATAAATAAATAAATAAATAAATAAATAAATAAATAAATAAAAAATTTCGCATTTTTTTGGCTACAGGTTTTACTGGCACCACCAGACGTCACCAATTTTGCAATAATACCTAATAAACTTTGTTGTTATAGTTACATGTAGCTATCGCACAGTCTTCTAAACAAATTTTGGGGAAGTGGGGGAGGTACATCGCAGTCAGGGCAGACCACGTCATCGAATGTCCTCGAGTCGGAATGACCACGAGTCGGAACAAAGAAGAAGGCTCAGCAGAACAGCCCTCGCCTGAAACTCAAGAACTAGACAGGACTCAAGCAAGCCAAGAACCAACGGAACCAGCAACAAGAATCGAAGATGACGTCGCTGAAAAGTGGGAAGACTTGAACCGGAGAACACTGGTCAACCGGGCGAAACTGGCAGCAAGCACCAGGTGTTTTCTGGACTAAGAAGACCACCCACCTCGGGAGGGCAAGGACAAGATCCTGGCCTGCTTTTTCAGTCAATGCACATATATTTACTAATTAATTAATTTCGGGGCAGGCTGAAAATGCTGAATTGAAGGCGACCAATCCTCAGGAGAGGACCACGCAGCAGCTCTCTCTCGGGTCTAGCAACAGCTTCAAGATCTCCGTCCACATACTACTAGCGAATTGCACTGGTTTACTTGTTCCCCAAAACTTTATTTACGTACTGTGAGAGAACAGTGTAATTCGTGGCACATTAAAGGGACTAATATCTCGAAATTGAAAATAGTCGCAGTATTCGGACTACGTGGAGACGCCTTAAAGGCCAACAAGTTTCAATTATGCAGTAGAACATGGCTCAGAGAAATATAGGTTAACACATTTTGGGAAGTTCACATTAAGGGATAAGTTCTGCTGACCCTTGGTGCGGAGCACACTCTCTCTACTTTACTCTTTTTCAGAATAAGTATTTTCCCAAACACTCGGGATATTTATTAGTTACAACAACTCTAATAGTTCGTCTTTAGAGAGAGAGAGAGAGAGACGGGAGAGAAGCAAGGAAATGCAGGGATGGTTAACGCTATGCACGTCCCGTTTGCTATCCTGCACTGGGGAAATGGATGAAGGGGAGACAAAAGAAAGAATGAAGAGGGGCAGCACTAGTACTGCGCACACTTGTAGGTGTGCACTAAGTCTATAAACGTCTTTACAGTGCTCATAAATGATAGACTGCTCAAAATGCCGTCGTCGTTAGTTCAGCGAAGCATCATGCCCAGCCAACGCTTTGTTGCGTTGAAGTTGTCTGCGTATTCTCTAAAACGATTGGATGGATTAGAAAAAGAGTCGTACGCTTGTATATTGCCTTCTTCTGAGACACTGACATCAATGTTTGGTGAAGCACCCGTGTAATCAACATAAAAGTGGCTCAGAGGCTCACCTGCTGCAGCACTTTGTAGCTTTAATGGTTGAATAAGAAAGGGAAGCAGGCCAAGTTTGCCTCAGGGGTTATCAGCGTAATGAATAAAATCGACGAGTAAACGTGTCATTCTAACACACGAAAACTTTCGGCCATCGAATCGTAAAGCTCCGGTTGACGCACTGCAGGGAAACACTCCACGCTGGGACGCCTCGTTGCTTACGGCCACGTTTCGCGTCGTGTTGTACGTTCGAAGGACAGACCAAGTGACGTGCAGTTACACACATCGGTTATCATTATTTCTGACTTTGCGTCTCGTCGCCAAACAAATATAGTCGCTAGCAACAATAGCAGCTGTCGCTGCATATTTACCTGTTAGTCTGTTGGTTTTGTTTATCTGACGTACAGATGAAAGCTCTAAAATAATTTCTCGTGAGTACGACACTGTACATAACATGCTCGCACTTGGATTGCATTAATTTAGGTATACGTATCGCGTGTTGCAGTAGAATATGGTCGGACGGTGACGGAAGTGTAAAAAAAAAGTCAGTTATACTATTTCCATTCAAATGCGTAATAATTAATGCTGTCAGTAGCTTGTATCAATTCGCGGTCCAATTGTCGAAGTTAGATACGATTTCTGCGCGGAACACATTTCACGAGCTGTTCGTAATATATATTTCGTTTTCTTTTCCGGCCTTCTCATGAAGCAAGTTGAACGCGTGTTTGCGATTCTTCTTTTTTTTCTTTTAATTAGTCAATATTAATTCCCCATAGCGAAAGCCACAGTTTGCGCCTACACTTTCCATCGTCAGCTCGATTTGGAGCGACTGAACCACCATATTCGGCGTTTATCTCTCCCCATAGGTGGCCGGCCTGTGAAGAGGGGGAGATGGAACAAAGCAAACAGAGGGGGCCACTCGTCGTGTCTAACTTGCAGGCAGTCGGTTCTGTGAGAAAGTGCGCCGTAATTAACAAGCGACCAAGATGCTTACAAACAGCGTCTCGCTGAGAAAAAGTTAAAAATGAGAAAAGCGCTTCCGATGGGCCGTCCGCCGTTCTCGGTTCGCACGTGAGATGGCTATCTTGGACCGGTGCGTCTTTCTTGTTTTGTATTGTGTTCCGCGCTGCTCTGCAACATAGATGTGGCAGTCAGGCTTTTAAGGACCGCCTTCCTGCGATCGATTCAATGGCTTTACGATAACTGTGTTTTCTTTTCCTGCACAATCGTTTCTAAGCACCACGCGGGGGGGAGTCAACGACCGCGAGGACGGGCTTCAGTCGTGCGTTATCACCAGGCCCTCTTGCGCACCTGACGCTGCTGGGTAGTTCGCTGGTTTGTACTGAGCGTTATTCGTGAAACTTCTTGTTGCGTGTCTTGGTAACATAACTGGGATTAATGCTTTTGCTGATTTCTTCAAGCACACATCTGCGAATCGAATAAGAGGCCAAGAATTTTGCCACCATTTGATAGTGTGAACCAAAAAAGTCAAATTTAAATACTTTTTCGGTACTGTGCCGCTGTCGTAAACCTCAGATGGGCACTAAGAAAGCTTTCACAGGTCGGAATCATCTATTCTACAAAATAGAAAGTTTGAACTAAGCACCACAAGAAATAAAACAGGGCATTCCTTTCCATCCCTTATAAGAGCTTGCACTGTGTACTTTTATATAGTTTGGTCTTGTTGACTCTATACTTGCTGACATTTACTTGAGCCAACGCTTGCGAGTTTATTCTTGCTGTACCTTCAGTTTTCTACATCGCTTTTTAATTCAGCTTTTGTATGTTTCATATAAGAAGCGCCTCCAAAAAAGAAAGGATCAATAGTCAATGTCATCACTTGTCTAGTCGGCTTCCTTTATCTCCGCCGTGTGTTGTTTAAACACAGTTACTCGTTTTTGGATTGTAAATGACCCGTTTCATTCGAGACAAGTAAATGAGTACTGTGTCGCGCACATCGACATGGCCCCGTGCTTTATGGTACCGACTTTTGCTTAGCCTTGTTGGAGAACATCCCAGTTCTTTCCAAGTTGTTATACAGGCTGCGCATATCACTTTCTGTGACATATATATAGACAGAATTTCATGCTCTGATGTAATTGTGACCCGCACAAGTATACACATATCACGAGAAATACACTTCTTTGCTCAAGTCAAATATTTAGTTTAACAGGTACGGGAATTATTCACTGCTTCCTCTAAGTGCAGATGCACGAAATTTTAAGCAACGTGTAAAGTGAGCCTAAATTAAAGAAGCTGATTGTACTGAACGCACATTCTTTGCAGCTAGTTACGCAAGTAAAAATGAACAGTAACAATGTCAGCTTTAAATCTCAAGGACACATCTCAGCACAAATGCAATGTGCTGCCTGTCTCCTGTACGACCTTGTGATAATTCCACACAATTGCTGAAAATCTTGTTTCAGTAGCTTTTCATTAACCCTGCATGCGTACTTTCTGCGGCCAAAGAAAATGGAGGCGGAACTGGTGCCTTGAACTTCCATACTTCGCCTGCCTGCAGAGAGCGGAAAATGGACTCTAAACGTGATGAGAACAGGATTTTTTCGTGATTAATACACCGAGCTGGCCTGTAAGAAGTACTGCATTAATTCTCATGAGATGAGCGCTCCGTTTCATGCTTTAGCGGAGGACAAGGACGGACTACCGCCAACAGCTATCTCTTGGCAGTGCATCAATGCACGTAGCAGTCAGTCTTATCATAGTGAAATCTTGGAGCCTGGACATTTAACCTGAACTGGCTGGCGCCAGTAAAAATGGTTGCGAAACCAAGGCGGTTAATTTTGTAGCAGTCTCTTATATCTATCACGCCCATCCTAGTAAAAGAATTCAAAAATATCCCATAGAGATAAAATATCGGCTCAAAATGTCGCGGTGTAGAAAAAGAAAGCTAAAGCTTTAAATGAAATACACGAGTGATATTGAGCAACATAATCTTGAAGATGTGCGCTTACCTTGTTGTCTAGCTGTGCTCACACATACTCCTCACTGAAGGAAGCCCTAGATTTGGATTGCACTCCAGATAGCTTGAATAACCTCGGGGGAGTCCTTCAGCTGCAATCTCGATATCCGACGGGGCCTGAAGTAGCAGTCTTCGGCCAACCCGAAGGGTTACGTTGAGTAGCCCAATGCTTATTAAATAATGAAAAACGGGGGTGACACTAGCCCATCAGAAAAGATGTACAGATGCCGTACGTAATCTTCAGTAGTACAGACACAGAATCTTCGTCATACAAATGAATGAACAACTCATTGACTGCTCCTCTTCATTACGGCAGTCACTGTACTTCACCAGAAAACTGCCTTCGCCTGTCGCAGTTGTCAAGGCTGCATGTAAGTCTATGACGGCGGCGCTGAGGAAAGCTGAAGCAGCCAAGGTTCACTGTGTGCCACAGGGCGGCAGTTCGCTGCGAAACCATAGAACACTGTCTCTCCGGAAGAAGTCGGCTCGAGCACCAAGGTCAACGTGTCTGGCCGCCCACCGCAAAAGCGTGGCTTCACTCGTGGCCGTGGCGAGCGCGTTTCCTCTCCGGCAGCCCAGCTGTGGTCGACGGGTGCACAGAAGGCGATCGGCAGGCCTACGGCGAAGCCGGTCGTGGCGTCTCTGCGGGATTCGCCGACTGGCCGACTGGCATGTTGACTGGTTGGGCGCTCAGCGACGTTTCGGTCCGCCAAGTGCTCTCCCTTCGAAACCTGCTGCCCTCTCCGCCCCGTCGCTCATCCTCTCTCGCAACCCTCTTCGCGCGGTGTGTGTGTTGGTAGCCCTTTATCGCGCTCTCCTTCTAAACCCTGGGCCCCCTCCGCCACCCTTTCTCAGCACGCTCTTTTATTCGGGAGGCCTTTGTGCAGCTCTTTTTCAGTCTCGCCTCCTCTCCCGATTTGGCGCACATTGCTACTCTTCTTTGTTTTCGTTTCCTGCCGGCCGTCGGCTCTTCTGTTTTTCAGGCAACCTTCTGTTTCTGTATGGGCTTTTTTTCATAGGGGTCTGCAGAAGGGAAGTCCGGTGACATTTGTAGTTTAAGCACGGCCGGAGGTAACTTATGCGTTATTTAGTATGCACATAAGATAATTCAGCAAATGAATGCGCAAAAATTTGCCGACTTGTGTCTATTATTTAAAATTATTACTAAGTATATTCGCGGCCCTTAGGTCGTTTTGGAATATAGTTGAAACAAAAGTACTAGAAACACAAATAGCAGGGCACAACATGCTTTTCAAGCGCACTTTCAAAGTCACTCAGGCCTGAAATAAAGACAATGGAGCTGAGCAAGTCATTCCACATATTACGAATTTGTGGAATGAAAGACTAAAACTGTTGGCTTGTACATCAATGACGAATGGGCACTCTATGATGATGGTCCTTTGTGTCTGTAGGTCTTTATATGTATGTGCTCTTGCACAACTTCTATTCTAGCCGTGCTAGAACCATCCTCTCCATTAGTTTTCCGATGCAACTGGCAAGCGCAATTGGTCGGTATGATGCAATGTCTACAGGTGACTTGCCAGGCTTGAGCAGTGGAATTATGCGACTGGTCTTCCATTCTTGGGGAACCGTACCTGTCCGCCAGGAGCTGTTGAATAGGAGCAGGAGCACTTTTCGAGCCTCATCACCCAGATTACACAGGGCACGGTAGGTTATACCGTCGGGGCCTGGTGAAGATGAACGCTTGCACAAGGCCAGTGCAGCTTCGAGCTCGTCCATGGAGAAAGGACTATCCATGCGGGAGTCGCGTGAAATCGGTGAGTGGCGGAGCGTCGATGTTCCAGCGCAACTAGTTTCGCCAGCAATCCTCCTGCAGAAAGCTTCCGCTACGTCAATCTCGCTGCATTGTTGGTGAAGGGCCAAAGACTTAAAAGGGTGGCGCTGCTGAGGGGTTCCACGGAGACCACGAACAGTTCTCCATATGTGAGACAATGGTTTTCGTGGATCCAAAGATTCGCAGAATGATTTCCATCTTTGTGATGCAAGTTTGTCCATGCGACGCTGAATTCTCTTTTGAGTTCTTCTGGCCAACCTCAAGTCATTTACAGACTTCGTGCGCCTGTATCTTCGCTCTGCACGACGACGAATTGCACGAAGCTTCTCTAGCTCAATGTCGTATTCGGTGCGTGTGGACGTTCTCGGAAGTGAATGTTTCGCAGCCTCTAGGGCACCTTTTATGATGTCCTCTAGGCTAGTGGCCAAGTCATCACGACAGCCGTCTTCGACAATTGACTTGAACATTGGCCAGTCGATGCATTGTGTGACGGCGGCTAACCTGGAGTCCGTCAACCCTTCAACCCTAAGATAAGTGGGTAGGTGGTCACTGCCCCGCGTTTCAATATCCGGAAACCACCTGACCTTTCTAGTGAAGGAGCGTGAAACAAAGGTCAGGTCCAGGCAGCTACAGTAGGCAGTTCCACGTAGAAAGGTGGGGCGTCCATCATTTAACAAGCATAGTTCTTGTTCGGAGGCAAATGACACTAATCTTCTGCCTCTCGAGTTTATCTTAGAACTTCCCCAGAGATGGTGGTGGGCATTAAAATCTCCAGTAATCACCAAAGGCTGCGGAGTCGCTGTGGTGATTCGCCGTAATCTCTCGCAGTCCAACCGACTTGAGGGCGATATGTAGGCTCCAATTAATGTGAAAGTGAGCTTGCCTTTCCTCACTGTCAGACAGACGTATTGGTTTTCTTGGTCAGGCGACACTGGGTGATGGACATACGTAAGATCACGTCGCATGAATACGATGATCTTGCTGCATTCTCCGTGGGTGGCGGACATGAAACATTCATACCCGGACAGTCTGATGTTATCTGATAGGGGCTCGCAGATGACGATGACTGGGAACTTATTCGTGAACACAAACTGTCGAAAGTCCGACATGCGTGACTTCAGTCCTCTGGCGTTCCACTGAAATATCGACGCGTTTCGGACTTCGTCACGAAACGACGGCTTCTGGAGAGCCATGATTTTAACCAAGAGCTGCAAGTACTGGACTCAAAGTGTCCAGCACCTGTAGTGCGCTTTGCGCAGACGAAGACTTCATGTTGGTAAGTATACCGCGAATGGCACTCATGAGCGACCGCAGAATGTTGATGACCTGGAGATCATCAGCCAGCGTCGCTTCAACAGTGGCAGAAGCCGTTGAAGCCGGTGCGTTTTGAGGTATCTTAGCAGGGAGGTGTGCCCTCGGTAGCTCAGGCCATTCTTCAGGACGAGCAAGGCTCTCCTCTTTGTTCGCTTTCCTTGTATCTGTCTTGGTGGCGCAGTGCGGAGATGCGGCAGCCCTTCTGACTGTAGCTGGCGTGTACCTATCTTCAGTTGCGGAATTTCTTGAACGTTTTCGGTGTCGATGCCGACGTCGCCGAACAGCGGTAGCAGCCTCTCGATGCGTCGAATTGTCGCGCACCATGCGTTTTAGAATCGTGAATTCCTTCCGCATCCGCGGGCAATTCTTTGATGAGGCCTTGTGAGGACCACTGCAGTTCGGGCACTTTAGAACATGTGTGCTGCAGGCGTCTTCTGAATGGGACTCTGAGCACCGCGGGCACACTACACTGTTCACGCAGACACCCTTCACGTGGCCAATCTTGCAACATTTGAAACACTGGAGGGGCTTCGGTACGAATGGTCGTACTGGATGGCGGACATGTCCTACTTTGACGTGGGAAGGAAGGCTGTCTCCTTCAAACATAATCTTCACACAGCGTGTGTTTCCCAATCTGGAAATTCTTGTAATGGAATTGCCTTCTGTCGTTGGCTTTATCAGCGTTGGCAAGTCGTCATTAGGAATGGCAACGTCGACGTCATAAATGACGCCCGCAGTACCATCGCCGCCTGTAGGGATCATTGATCGCACCTTTACGTTGTCGATATCAGTTATATTTCGTAGGTGTTGTAGGGCACTACGATGTAGCACATCAACTGCCAGGACATTTTTCCGCGGGTTTATTCGCACGTCTTTAATCTCATTTGGTGCGATTCTCTCGAGTAAGGAAGAGAGGACCTGCCTGTTGAGGAGCCGCAAATTGGTCGCCGGGTCCACGGGCATAAAGAGCACAGTGTGCGGCCAGCGCAGCGGTGCACTCTTCACGGTAGAAGCACTTGGCGACGAAGATGCCTGCAGTAGTCTTCTTTTCGCTGATCTACTCATCACGACCTGGAAGTCATCGTCCGACGAGTCGCAGCTGTCCGAACATATCTCAGTGGCCTCGCTGTCGGTATCGCTTGACGCACTTCCACGTTTCCTGGACGCTAGCCGACCTGACGGCTGCACACCAGGAAAGTCCGCGGAGATTTCTTCATCCATTGCCGCAAGGAGGGAGCGGCAGCTCCCAGAAATGCAGGGAAAAAAAGCGAAAAAGCGCAGACAAAAGCACAAGCGTTCTATCAAAGAATCACTTCGTCTTCCTTCAACATTACACCTCGAACATTACCAGGTATACCCAGATGCAGTGGCCGGTTTCAGGCGGGGCCGTTCTTCCATAGACAACGTTATCGACTTGGTGACGTACGTCGAGCACCAGAAGTCCTGCAAAAGATTATCTGCTGCCCTGTTTCTGGATGTTAAAGGAGCGTACGATAACGTAACGCACGAAGCGATTTTGAACGCGTTAGAGGCAGTAGGACTTGGCGGCAAAGTATATATTTGGATACGTAGCTATCTACATACGAGATCCTTTTTCGTACTTACCGAGGATGGCCCGACCTCCCAGCATTACAGTAACCGTGGGGTGCCTCAGGGCGGAGTACTCAGCCCAACGCTCTTCAGTCTAACACTCATTGGACTCACCGACATCCTGCCAAGCATTGTTAGGCTCTCCATCTATGCCGACGACATTTGCATTTGGACGTCGGCTGTGACGCGACTGCAGCTTCGCGCGCGGCTTCAAAAGTCAGCTACTTTGACATCATCCTACCTTCGAGAACAAGGACTTCATATATCATACGAGAAGTGCGCAGCGGTGGCATTTACCAGGAAATCAATGTCGCCATACGTGATATCCGTCGACAGACACATGATCTCGTACAGCACGAGTCACAGATTTTTAGGGGTGGTCCTTGACAAAAATCTCTCCTGGACCCCTCATGTGAACTATGTGAAAAAACGCCTGACAGGAATTTGCCATATGTTTAAGTTCCTTGCAGGAAAGACCTGGGGAGTGCCAATACACTCTATGCTGCAACTGTACAGGGTCCTCTTTATTGGATTCCTGCGATACAGCCTACCTGTCATGTCCAACACCTGCAGAACTAACCTGAACATAATCCAAAGCATCCAAGCCCAAGCACTCAAGATATGTCTCGGTCTACCGCGGAGTGCGTCAACGACTGAAGTTATTGCAGTGGCTCAAGATTTCACTATTAGAACGCACATTAGCATTGAAACAATGCGTGTGCACCTAAGACACTTCGCCCGGAACCCTACCCACCACCTAGCAAGTCTCCCAGTAGATAGGCCCCACACGACCTTCAGTGCGACTGTCTTCGCGCACCGTGCCTCTTTCAGGTCAGGTTACACACCTGCGGCAAGGCCTTCTATTCCTCCATGGTGTATGCGCCGTACTCAAGTGAACCTTACAGTCCCAGGACTTCAGAAAAAGTCGGACTTGCCATCATCAGCGCTCAAGCAACTAACTTTATTTCTCTTGTACGAGAAATACAGCGACTGCACACACGTCTACACTGATGGATCAACTACATCAACCAGTTCCGGCGGCGCTGTAGTTATACCAGCAATGAGAATAACCAAGCGGTTCAAGACTTCCCATGTCACTACGTCTACAGCTGCGGAGCTCGCGGCTCTCCGCGACGCGCTTCAAGTGATAAATACTGAAAGTCCTAGAAAATGGGCAGTCTTCTGCGATTCCAGGCCGGCCTTGCAATGTGTGCATTCATTTCTCCGACATGGAACTCACGATCAGCTCACGTGCGAAATCGCAGAACTTGTCCATCACTTAGGAGAAAAAGGCCATGATATCTCTTTTCAGTGGATACCAGGTCATTGCGGTATCATTGGTAATGAAGACGCCGATAAAGCAGCTCGGACGTCAAACCAAGAAGACCGCTGCGTCCCCATTCCGCTCTCAAGGACCGACGCCGCGAGACAACTTGGCATTCTGGCACGCACGATCTCCTTAGCAGAGTGGAATAATGTACATACAAGACGCACAAGACTGCACCGACTAAACCCATCACTTCAACTCAGACCTCCAGCCGGTGTGCACCGGCGTGAAGCGTCTCTTCTGTGTCGGTTATGGCTTGGAGTGGCCTTCACGAATGCCTACTCAGCACTAATTGGAATGGCTGATAGTCCTGCATGTGATGTTTGCGCATGCGAGGAGAACATTGACCACATATTGTGCCATTGTCCTCAATTTCAAGCCCAAAGACAGTATTTGTCCGACACATTGAGGAAAGTAGACGATCGTCCTCTGAGTGAACAGACAATATTAGAGCACCGTCCCGACCGATCATCGGCTCAGAAGGCAGTGAAGGCACTTTTGTGTTTTCTCAGAACTTCTGGTTTGCTCGAGCGACTTTAACTGAAGTGCTGTCCGTACGCGTACCTACACCTTCTCTCTCCCTTCTTTCTCTTCCCCTTCCCCCTTCCCCCAGTGTAGGGTAGCCAACCAGACTATTGACTGGTTAACATCCCTGCCTTCCTGTATTCTTCTCTCTTCTCTCTTCTCTCTGCACAACTTCTAGAAACTGACTATCATAAATTCTTTGTCCTTACACCAGGCTGTTGAACATAATTTGGTTCTCTGCATACTAATTCTGAAACGTATTCTATGATATTTTTCGTTAACGTCCTCATCCATTCGTTGCAAGTCATTCGGAGTGTTGCTGAAAGGTGCTGTGATGCTTAAAGGAATATGGTGTGAAATATTGTACTTGTAGGTGCTTTGGATGCACTGGGTGAAACTATATTTCTACTAAATGAGGCCTTCTAAATGCTTTCCAGCAGACCAAAACGCTAACGGTATGCCTAATACTAAGCATACAAGGAGGAAACTTCGCTAGTACGAAGCATGGGCAAGATAAAAACAACGGATAAAATTTTAGAAATGAAGGTGCTTAGAGCAAAGGTACATGTGATATCCAGAATGTCTTTTGGGGTACTGCTTGAAACAGTTAGTGAAATTTTAGAATTCTTCCTGTAGGTATAAACACCTCAACGTTTTTGCTTGGAACTTTGCAACCACATACAGGAAACGATCTAAAAAGCCTTAATAGCAAAGATATATCATAAGAAGCCAACAAACACTGACACCAAGGACAACATAGGGGAAATTACTTGTGCCTAATAAATGAAGTAATGAAATGATAAATTAATAGAAATTAAAGTGGATGAAAAAACAACTTGCCGCAGGTGGGAACCGAACCCACAACCTTCGCATTTCACTTGCGATGCTCTACCAATTGAGCTACCACGGCGCTGTTTTCCCATCCACTTTCTTGGGAAATACATATGTGTCCTAGTAGAAGCCTGGGAGTGTTAGCTAGCGCCGCCACTCACAGACCTTGGCGGCGGACGTGGAACGTCCTTGTGGGTTCGGTTCCCACCCGCGGCAAGTTGTTTTTTCATCCACTTTAATTTCTATTAATTTATCATTTCATTACTTCATTTATTAGGCACAAGTAATTTCCCCTATGTTGTCCTTGGTGTCAGTGTTTGTTGGCTTCTTATGATATGACTAATAAAAATCGGGCCCCTCGGTTAACCCCCTTTCTTCTCGTTAACAGCAAAGAGCCACGTGAACGTTCACCGATGCCGGCTGTAAAGCTATGACCCTACGCGGTTTGCGGTCGAGGAGGCCGTCGTTTACACGAACTGCGAAAAATTTCCACAGGAACCGGAAATGCTTCATCGCTAGGAAGATGTGCCTCCGTGTACCGAATGCCACTTTGCCGTAATTAGGACATGATACTGCAATGCCACAAACATTTATCGGCGTTTTTATAAACTGTAACGTATAGACATAAGGTTTTAAATGTATAATGCGCATGCAAAAACTGACAAACGCCTATACTTACATGACTCGCACGAGATTGCACGCTACGCATACTCTTCGGAACTTTTTCGAGAGGATGTCAATAAATTGACAGTGATAGCAAGGTTAAGTGTTGCACTTGAACTACTACTACGGTGTTCTCACTATACGCACATGCGACTATGCGCACAAACCGCGGCGGCGACCACCCAGCTACCTACGACCGATGTCCTGCAAAGACAGCTGTTTGGCGATGAAACAAAATGTTTGTCCTGGGTCCAAAGGACGCAAGTGTACCATAGAACAAGAAGACGTCCAGCGCGCCACAACTAAGTGGTTTGGAAGTAGATTACGCATATAATTTCCCGCGTCTCACACCGACAAAAGGAGTTATTGAGTCAACGCAACTGGTCAACGCCGCTGGAGAATGTGTTCCAAAAGAGTCCGAAAAGCGCACCTTTGCAGCCGCAGTGAATTGACCTCAAGTACATTTTGAAAGCACCCAGCAGGAAAACTGCCAACATGTGACATGCGCTTTGTTCACAGCACTACTCTCACACGTCGCAAAGATGCCTGCGATCTCAATGAAGGATATGCTGGAAGCAGTGCTGGCTCTTGAGTCAGTAACGCTCTGCTATATTTCCACATTCCCTTAGTAGTATAACGATGATTTCTCGGCCACCTGGCCCATTCGGCCGTTGAAAAGTGCTCTTAACAATGCAATGGAACTGCGCCGGTATTTTACAGCGTCTGTGCGAATTTAGTCGTTTCCTTCGAGACATCGGATCCCTATATTTCTAGCCCTCTCGGAAGCTGGTCTCCCAAATGGAAGAACGATTTCAGGGTACATCAGACACGTCAATCCGAGTATACCTTCATTAACAAATGGCAATGCAATGATATGCATCAGGCGCGAAATACCTCACGTTACCTTACCAGTGCAAGACCTTTGTTCTACTTCATTGGACGTCGCCGCTGCGCAAGTGTGCATAGGAAACCGAAAACACAGTGTGGTGTATGTAAGTCCACGAAGGAAGGCCTCCATTGAGGCGTTCTTAAAGGACATTTGCATTCATTGCCCCTCGCCTAGAATAATCTGTGGGGACTTTACTGTACATCATTTGCTTTGGGAGATATGATTATAGATTTGCACGTCAAAGAACTTGTCGCTGCCACGGATGCTGATGATTTATGTGCGGCGAGCGATGGCAAACCTACTTTCTTCAAGCCACCAGATTCATGGAATGTCACAGACCTTGTGTTAAACTCTACAGACCTTTTGGTATCGTCTACAACGGCCCCAGACAGGATGGGCAGCGACTATTTCCCAGTATTGGCAAACATAATCGGATTTCATACAGCTGACCAACAATTCTGTACTGTGACACGTTGGGACACATACAGAGAAGTGTTGGATGAATCCCTTATTGAGTTGTTCAAACATACGTTGCGGAGGAAGAGAGTGGCTACTTCAGTGTTTAAACTTCCAGGTCATTTTCTTACTCATCACTTGTAATTAAAGAATCTCTACGCAGCGCGCAGGAGAGCGGACCCGGAAACTAATGAGAAAAAAGAGAAATTCTTCTGCGCAAACTGAATATAATAGAGTAGACGCTATCATCCTTTGTCTCACAAAAAGGTGAACACGAGTTAAATTGGCTGGTTTCTGTGAGAGCTTATTGGCGTTTACTCCCATGACAAGGATATGAAAAGTAATCAATAGCCTATCCGGAAAGATTCGCTGACACAGGCCATTCGAAGCACTTGCTTTAAAGCAAGGAAAATATTTACAAACCCTTGCAGAATATTTTGCAGATGTCTACAAATCCTGCAGATAGGCAGGAGTGGCGAACCCTCTGTCATGTCATTGATTCCATACGATGGATATGCCATTCACATCTTGTGAGTTGGATTTGGTGCTTAGCAAATTAAGAAGACGCTGTGCTGTGGGCCCCAATTATATCAGCACTAAGATTTTGCCAAACCGGCCATATCAGCAAAAACAAGCCCTTCTCGACATATTTAATCAGCTTTGGAGTACAGGCGAGATCCCAGAAGCGTGGAAGACAGCATGGGTGGCGCCAGTGCTCAAGTCTGGAAAAGATCCTGCGAACCTTGGCTCATATCGGCCAGAAAGCCTTATGCGTAATGCGTAAGAAAGTAGATAGAAAGACTAACATGTACCAGTTTAACTTGGTATATTGAACAAGTGCACTGCCACCATGTATGACCGGATTTCACCCACGATTGAGTGCGCAAGACAGTGTCTTGGACTTACTAAGCCACATCGAGCACCATCGCGTCGACGGCCTTTTGACATTCACCATCTTTTTGACGTTGCTAAAGCATACGACTGTGTGCTTCACACAGACGTCATCAACGGACTTAAAGCCCTGGATGACGCTGGAATCGCTCTTAGATTCGTCTATGAATTTCTCAGAGAAAAACACTTTCGTGTTAAGCTCGGAAATATAACGAGCGAAAGGCGACGCATTTACCTGGGCGTCCCACAAGGAAGTGTCCAACCTCCCATGCTTTTTGACGTTGCCATGGCCACCCTTGCAGACGCACTGAAGGTTAAGGGCACCATTGGACGGCAGATAAAATGTCCATCTACGCGGACGACATTTGCATTTGGATCTTAGGGTACCAACACGAATGTTTGGCCTGTATAGCCCAGGACGCAATCTCCGCCATCGATCATCACTTATCGATGCTTGGCCTACCTTTATCATAGGAAAAATTTGCCTTCGTGCTTTTCCCGAGATTGATGCTGAAGTCAACTCGCCTGTCGTTGAATATTAGAGGCCATCGAATTTGCCGTGCAGCTAGAGTTCGATTCCTGGACATCACCATCGAGAGCACGCTATTATGGCTACGCGCAGTTGAAAAAGCTGTGGCTGCATCAGTGCAAAGACTCAACGCACTTCGTCGCATGGCAGGTGCACATTGGGGACACAATCCTATCTCTATGCTTAATCTGAACGCTACAATGATAACGAGCCGCATTCTCTATCACCATCACCGAGCCCATTCTAGCACTTGAAAGCAGTGCACATAGAGGGACTTCGTTTGGCGATGGGAGTACCTCAGGCGGCTTCAAACAAGAAGGTTAGTAATCAAGCGGAGGCTCTTCCACTCCGCCTTTCGGCATCCCAGGCCTTGCTGACGCTGGGCGAGCCCCCGCAGGTGCGGCGCTTCTCCGGCGGTTATGAGCAAGAACTCGCTCGCAGTTCCATGCGGCACTTAACACCTTTCGATTTTTAGGATCGTAGTGGCCTAAACGGGGTCTTCTTGACCCACTATGGTACTTTTACGTTTCAACATGGCCAGAGCTGTTAATTAGAGGAGCTCGGATAACTTTTTTAGGAATGCGTTTAGCACTAATCTAAATCGATGTCCTTGAGATAGGCTGCCTATTTCTGTCTCCCCGAGAGCTGATCACGACAACAAAGGAGAGAGACAGAGAGACGGGTAGCACGTTGTAAAGTGATGCGGGAATCATAGCAACCGGTAGGCTCATCGCTCGTGCACGCCGACCAGTGCTTGTGCGTGTG
This sequence comes from Dermacentor albipictus, assembly GCF_038994185.2. NCBI lineage: Eukaryota > Metazoa > Arthropoda > Arachnida > Ixodida > Ixodidae > Dermacentor > Dermacentor albipictus. Next base: position 320,446,941 of record NC_091821.1, on the reverse strand, counting down.
TGTGTGCATGTGTATTTCCAGGGAGAAGGACACAACGAAGCGAGGGCTGTGCTTTCGAGATACAATGTGACATCAGCCATCACTTTAAGGTAATTCGCCGAGGCCGCGACCGAACATCGGCGTATCGGGCAACCTGACAGCTGGCCACCCTCAAATCGAATTTTCGGTGGCGGAGGTGTTCGTTACGTTTCAACACGGCTAATGGTGTTAATTATACGTTTGCCGCGAGGCAACACCCACCCATCCATCAGCGCCTACCGAGAACTCAACGAAGCGTTGACACCGACTTCTGACAGGTCCACAAAAGACCCCCCCTCCTCCCCCGACCCTCACCCCCCCCCCCCCACACACACACTGCTTGACAGCCTGAACTATTGATGAAGAGGGCCAACGTCAAATTCTACCGAAGAACTGCGCTGACTTTGAATTACCCGGGGGCTACCCTACCACCTATACCATAGCATAGCAGGAGGGGGGGGGGGTATGCTTCGGTGGTAGGGATGCTGCCGAGCATTGCGATAGCATGGGTGTGGTATCGCAACCGATTCGACGGTGATCGGCTGCGATACACTCATCAGATTCCCTAGTCAAGTCATCTAGGGAAGATGATGGTATTAAAAGCGGAGACGTTTCGTGCAGTGGGGCCTATGTGTCTTGATGTGAACTCGGATGTTTAGCTTACTCCTGCGTGGAGTGCGCTTCCGTAACTGTAACGGTGCAGCTAATGTCAAGTAAACCCTTTTCCTTCACTCCTACTACTGGACGTACTCCTCAATGGGCTTGGTGGATTCCTTGCCATAACGCCACCTCCAGCCGCAACAGACTCTGTCGGACGTTCCCTGCAGCCTCAGTGTACCGCACCCAGTGACGAAACGCGCCATTTCAACTGCCGAAGCAAAGTTTTTTGTGCTAGACCACTTGCGCACGGCGTTTCAAAGCCACCTACAAGTGTTCACAGACGGGTCGGTGTATGCACAGATAGCTGCGCAGTGGCATTCTGCATACCCTCCTTTAACTTGACATGGTCTGGCCGCCTGGATCGCGTAGTTTCGTCTAGAACAGTAGGAAGTGCCGCAATTACCACGGCCTTGCGATGACTACGCGCTTATTCCGCACGTGACATCGAGGTGTTGACGGACTCAAAGTCGTCGTTACAACGCTTACACTGTGGCCTACCTTGAGACAAGCTTACAAGGCAATCTCTGGCAATGATCAACGTTCTAATGATCATGGGATTTACTAACCGAAAATTTCAATGGATACTATCCCAGGTATGAATTGAACGAAATGAAAAATCTGGCGCTCTGGCACGCCTGGCACTGACATGTGTCCCAAAATCAAGAGCACCAGAGACGTTTGAGAACTCTAAGGAAGCAATCCGCATTCAGATGCAACCCACCATACTCCACACCAAGCCTGTGTTTTCCATGGACTTACTCGGAGCGAAGCAAGGCTGCTGTACCGCATCAGAACCGACTCCGCGTACACTTCGGCTCGATTATTCAAGACTGGACGATGCGCTTCCCTGCTCTGTGCCTTCTGTGGTGATATTGGCGACATCGAACATTTCTTTTCCGCAGTTCGACACAGAAAGATAAGTGATGGTCGACAACCTGCAAAAAAATGGTCTCTCGCACAGGAACATTGAAGACGTCGTTTCCCCGGAGGGCCTGCAGCTTTCAGAAAGAGAGTGCAACGACTGCTGATAGCCTTCATGCCAGACAAGGGGCTCTTCAACACCTGGTGACCTACATAGTGACACTCACAGGAGGCTCAGATGGAACAATTGCCGGCTATTTATGCCAGGCTAATCGCGCCTGCTGCACTATCACCACAACCACCACGCGGGTGCGATACGCGGGTTCGACATACGTGGGTATGCCAAAATTTCTCACCTCCTAAACGCGTTAACACGGTGTGTAGGCAATGTCATGGCGTCACACCGGCCCCACAGCACAGTTAAATTCCAGAACTTTCAAATTGTAAGCAATCCTCAGTAGTCTAAGAAGATTTAAGGCAAAAGTCATACGCTGTGAAGGTAATATTGTGTGACTTTTGTTTACGTGCTAGAGTTTTCGAAAATCCTGTGGTATAAATCTGTCAAGGACGTCAGACCTGGTTTGAGGAACTTTGGCAGTTGATAGTAAGCACCTACTTCCCCATATACGTCATAGGTAAACATCTAGCTACCTTATGGGAATTACGGCATCTAGCCAGCAGTCGAACAAGGGGAGGACAAAGTGACTCGTGAGCGCGAGTGGTGGTTCGAGGCTTGGCTGGGCGCTCTTGGGCGCGTGCGGCCAGGACGGGGGCCTGCTGGTGTGGACTGGGGGACCGCGCCGTTTCCACATTGGCGCCCGTGACGTGGGACCCTGGCTGCGTTTCGGGACGGACCATGATCGTGGGGAACGCGGGCGGCGCCCGTTCCACGGCCAGTAGTGACGCCCGCCTAGCCTGTTGCGTGACCACCTCCGCGGTGCGAGCTGCCGCTTTGGCGCTCGCTGAGGAGCGTTTCCGCCGGCTCCTCCTCTGTCACCGTCGTCCGGTCTGGCAGCCGGTCCTCGTTCCTCGACGATCCTCGTTCGGTGCAGCAGTCTGCAAGGTTTGCCCGCCGCCGGGAGTGCGGTGCCGTCACTGCAAGCCGCCGTGGTCCAGTGCCATCATCGTCTTCGCAGAGGGAGGGGCAGTATGGAAGCTCCGGCATCGGAGCCAGCAGTCTACTCACGTACTCACGTAAAGTGAGTAAGTACGTGAGTAAGTACGTGAGTAAGTACGTAAAGTAAGTACGTAAAGTAAGTAAGTAAAGTAAAGTAAGTAAGTGGAAGTGCTGCTAGCGGCAGATATTAGCGACAAATTTGTGGTCCATGTGTAAAGCAAGTCACTGTGGGCTTTACGAAGACAACTCGCTACTCACAAAGCAAACACCTTGAATGTGCACCCGGAGTTCCTGGAATTGGTAATTTGGCTGCGGCATGCGCTCTCCCGTCGTAAAATGGCTTGGGAAATATTGTTTTTTTCTTTTGTCCTACAGAAAACACGGCTCAATGAAGAATCATTCAGCATGCAAAAGAAGAAAACTAGCCACCCTATTCTTGACTATGAACAGTTCTTAGATTGCTCGTTTTATTTCCAACTACAGCAGGTGTTTCCTTAGCGTGGTCAACGCAGTCTTGGTCTGCTCTGTGCACAAAATCGTGCAGACTCTTTCGTCCCTTAGCGAAGACTTGTTTGCAGCGACTTGGCCTCCAAATCGCTCTTCACCTCCCGGTTCAAAGGTATCACAGAGTGCCGCTTACGAGGTTGGCGGCAGAGGAACGCAAGTAGAATCCTATCGGGGTCAGGGCTGAACCTAGGAAGGGGCGCTTTGGTAAACATAGCACAAGTTAAGCGGCATAGGACTGACGAGCACGTGCGTATACGTTAAGCGTCTAATTAACCCAGATATCACCGTCGGATGCGGGGAAGTAGCCGGATTCCCATTGCACATACGGCCATCTGGGTACGCCGATCGAAGGGGCTTAGTTGCTCAGTGAGCCGAAGTTCCCGGTCATTAAAGTCAGAGCAGATACGAAATTAAGCACATGGCTTGGAGAAACCTTTGGGGGGAAAGGCAGTGCCGCAGTTCCGACGAAGAAATTCGGAAAATGGCTTAAAATATACGATTTCTTGAAAGCCCCTAAAGGTTCCCAGAAAATCCGCAGGAAGAATAACAACCCCCATATTTTGCTACCAGCGCTGGACAGAAGCAGCGCAGGCTGATAACCCCCTTCCCCCCCCCCCCTTTTTTTTACGGCGTTGAAGGGAAGTATCGCTACTCTAAATAAATTGTTTGCGTTGTGGTGCGGTCTGTTGCCTCTTGGAATGAAAGATGCCACGTTGAAAATACGCATTCATTCGGAAAAAGAGTTCTGACCGTGCTGGCGATCCCATTACGCAATTTCGTTTGATGCTCTTGTGCTTCATGTCTGTCACCTTTCAGCCCTTTTCCGTTTACTGGAATTGCTGTACATACCGAGCCTTCCGTGCGCGCACAGAAAACAAACGAAAACAAACATGGGAAAACAAACGTTGGGCTATAATTCTTATACAATTCCCTCAACAATGGCGTCTTTAATAGCTACTGTGATTTGCAGAACAATAAGATCAGTCATCTAAGCAATCAGTTAATCTATGAATAAATATAATCATGCACTTGTAGAGCAACTCGTTCAACTGCAATGTCAAGATGTAATAGAAAGTGGATAGTTAGCACACAAGAGGTAACACTTACAATGTCGCCTGTGGGCTAATTATTAAGCAGAAGCACTTTCCACTAAGGAGAATATATTAAGAAATGCTGAGGAGGTGAGCACACGTATGACGCTGCCATTGATCTAACAAATTAAGAGCAACAGATTAAGCCTTGTGGTCCCTGCTCGTCTCTGTTTTCTTGCTGTTTCATCTCAATTGGCAGGAAATAAATCTGCTCCGAAAGTGACCCTAATTGTGTTCATATTGAACGTTTTGTTGCCTAAAGTTGAAGAAGCTTGAAAAAGTTGACAGTGATTTTCGCATACGCTAAAGAGGATGAAAGCGATAGCCCGTGAGCTCAAGAGACATTCATTACATTACTCGACATTTTCATTCGAATACGTTACTTCCTATTGTTTTCTCCCACCAAAGGTCATTGGTTCGAGTGTCCTAATTAACGGTATATTATTCAATTGTCTCTTAATTGAATTCGTCTTAATTGACCCTGAAGGTCGTGGGTTAGACTCTCGACCTTCACCATGTGAATTAAAATCAAACTTGGTGATACGGCCGGTTCGCCCATATCCATGTTGGGTGCCCGCAAAACCCGCAAATACACGCGCAGTGCCGCGCGACAGACCGCTCCAGGCACTTTCGTGTATTCGCGGGTTTCTTTCGCGCTCGGAAAAGCACGTTTCTGTAGCACGTAGCGAGCAACAGAAAGCTGTATCGGGAGTTTTCGATGTTTCTCTGCAAATTTATCATTCGCACTTTTCATCCAATTATAATATTTCTGAAGTTGATTAATTAATACTAATTATCTAATTAGGCGGAATGAAGAAAATCAGGGTATTTCTGACCGACGGCAAACAACATCCCCTTGGTTCTGTCCAGCTACATGGCATTTGCACATTTTTAATGTTTGGCTCAAGTTACGTGGGGCACCCTGTATAGGTTGTCTCGCACAATACCTTCGAGCATGTCGCTCTCGGCTAAACGCGTGGTCCTCTAAAGCTCGAGAAATGTTGGGTAGGTGACATCAATTACTGTTTGTAGTTTACACTAACCAGAAGAAAATAGCTCGTCCCTCACGGATGAGCTACATTTCCTGAACAAGGCGCGCAATGAATAGACCCCTATGTTATTCTCGTCTGCAGAACTGCTCTTCTCGCTGACGGCACAGTGCTTTTTGTGTGTCTGTGTGTGTTGCATACCTGCGCGTAGTAAAACATCGATGCATTTTCCTCGTATATGAATTTTGCGCGTGGTCATGCGAGCACCGGTTGCCGCTGTTACTCGTCCACCTTGCGCAAGGATGGCCTCGGTCGACCTAATGCGGCTGAAAAAAAGAGTACGAGCTCGTGCGTGGCGGTGAATCGGTGGCAAACGCAGATTTAGACGCGGCAAGTGAGCGTACTGCCTCATCTCTGACCTACACGAGCGATGTCTTGCGCAGTCAGACATGTTATACCCGCAATTGCTATTGCTAGGCCACGAGCACCCATTTCTGTGCCAGACAGCGCATGCTTCCTTTGATACCGCCCCGGCGCCGCGGCAATTAGGCGCTGCCCACCACGCGGAACAAAAGCCTCCGGGCCTCGACGCGCGGGGCTCGAGGAAGAAAAGGGGCCGAAGGGGGGCGGCCTGCGCTGGTGCGAAGAACAAGCGGCCCGATCACGACAACCGGCCAGGGCGCGCTCCGGCCGTGACCTAACGATGCCATTTGGAAACAATGCACTTCTTCCGATTGCCGTCGCAGAAAGCTGCGCGCAGCACGGGGCTATGGGCCGAGCTAGGGGAAGGCTCGCAGAATGGTATTTTCCAACGGTATGTAGGACGCCCGCGCCAGCACGCATGCAGCGCAGAAGACGGTGTGCTTATCGCATGGGAACGCAGAGCGGTGCCTTCGACGCGGATTCTGTTCATCATTATTCACCATCCACGTTAAGGAGTAGGGGTAACTGCTGTGGGTAAGTGCGGGAAAAAAAAAGAAGGCTTGGCAAGAAGGTGTCACCCATTCGTGGATAATTAGGAATTGAAAACAAAGTGTTTTACTGGGTCGAATCGATAGGCAAAAGCGTTAAAGCCTAAAAAAAAGGAAGGATTAATCCCCGTCTGTGTACGAGCAGCTTATCACACCCGCAATATATAGGGATGGACACGCTACCTCTGAACCGCATAAACGTCTCTGAGTAATTGATGCATATGCGGACAGCATTAAAGCAAAAAGCGAGGTTTTAAAGGCATTGCGGCTTCAGCGGGCCATAGCTGAGTTAACAGATGCAATGCCGACGTTTTATCTCCTTTTTATGACGTGTATCGTAAGCTTAGATAGGGCTGGTACAGGAAGGGTGGTGTGGCGACATTTTTTTTTAATATGACGTACCGGCCGTTCCAGGACATTTTTCACCTTCAGTGCTTGCGCAGCAAACTGTTTTGGTGAGGTCGCAATATCGGATTACACACGTAATAGAACTGAAGCTTGGCCCTTTTTACTGTATGGAGAATAATGAGAACTGGTTTAACTGAAAAAGAAAAAAGTCACATGGTGAGCTTTTGGAGAACAAACAGACTATATTTACGAAAGCGTCTACAACGCATCTTCGATGCGTAATCTCTCAGTCCGCGCTGGCCTGGTTTTCCAGCCGACAGACTTCCTCCGAGGTGGCAACCAGGGCCCTCCTCTCGTCTGTAGCCGCCGCGGGGCCTCAGCGGCAGTGGTGTTGCGCTGCTAAGCACGAATTCGCGGGTTGGATTCTGCGGAGGGAATCAAACGTGCGCGGGTGCATGCGCATGTGTTTTTATATAATAGTATAATAAGCGGAAATTGTAATTTATTAAACACAATAAGGTTCCCTGGCCTCGTGTTAGTCACCTGGCTGTCAGCATGTGTGAAGTGAGGAGGTCCAAGCGTAACTTCTGACAATTAAATTACCATTGGTTCTTGGCAAAAAGAAGTTTAGCAGGTGTTGCACTCTTGTAACACAAAAAGGCGAAAGCCTGCTGAGCATTTGGTAATACGTAAAGTTATACAATCGGCGTTAGGATTCTTTACAAGACGTGTTGGTAATGCGTTAAGTTATACGATCGGGTCTAGACTTCTTGGCAAACATAACGAGCCGCAATGGGAAGTGCACGTGTGATACTAAGGCGACCTCCTCACTAAGGCGCAGCGACACGCGCTTCTTCCGCAGTTGCGTACTTGCGCAGCCACCCTCGCCAGCCGCAAGAGCGTGCATGCTCCTCCATCGCTCGCCGTCGACAAGCTCCGCCGCCGCTCCGACTGTGACGTCAATGCGCACAGCGCAAAGCGCCCGCTGTTCAACGCAACGACACCTGGCACGACAGCAATTACTGAACTTAAAATTCGGTGTACACTTAAGACTGCTTACGTGTGGGAATACGAACGCATTAAGCCGTTCGTAGGTCTTGAAACGTCGTCAATGCGCCCATTTTATAGACTCGTGACGTGGCCGAAATGTACCATATTTTGTACCAGATCCAGACTGAAATGACCAAATTTTATTTTCAATGCCACTAATTTACTTTGTTTACAGAAACCTGCCCGATAAATGTGACGTCAATTCCTGCATTTTTGAAGCATTTTTACTATATGCGGCGTTGGCTATTTTTCGTCAATGCGCAGTTCGTCACCGTTGTCGGCGGCCACCAAGGTCACCGCCAACACGGAGACCTAAGGCTTTCGCCTTAAAGATACAGTGTGCAACGCTCATACTTTGCAGATAATTAAGCAAAGAGGCGTCACTCTGGTATGACAAATAGGTAGTCCTCGAGCATGGCTACGGAATACTATTTTGTTCTTGTTCAGTGTACACATTTCATGAAACAGGCCTCGCTAGCGCAGAGACCTCGACATAGCTTTTCAAACGAAGAGTGCCACTTGTATTTGTATTTAACACTGATGCAAACACGTTTCCACACATGTTACGAGGGAACAGTCCGTGGTCATCATGACTTAGTCGATGTGACGTCACCAGTCCGTGGAAATCTGTAGATCAATTCTTATGCGTTACAACACGTCAGTAATCTAGTGTGTTCAAAACACAACCGACGGTTCCCGCATTTTCGCACAAGACTGAGTGAAATGACTGATGCTGCTGCTGACGTGAACGGGCCTGTTTACAGAGAACCCCGAAGTAGCGATCGCCGTGATCTCCACGTGCGCACAGTGGCGAACGCTGAAGTACTAGTTTCTTCAAGTTACACAAGGGTAGGCCACTGATGATCACGTGCTGAAGAACTCCGTCCTCGATGTTCACCGACCTGGCACACATCGTCCGCCATGGCCGTCGCTGGGGCTGGCCGCCTGCAGAGCGAAGGGTGCCATCGCGATGGTCTCGGCCGAGGAGACCCCATTGCTGTCGCCGAGCATTCTGGCACGGCAGCAGACACGTTGTCCCGTACAACCGCCGGTGGACTCGAAATCCACGAGCACCGGCTGCTGAACGAGCGTCACGTGGGCCTCTGTCCCCTGGGTTGTTAGCTCGGGAACCATTGCACTCGTGGCCATAGCGGGGCTGACGTTCTTGGACGGACAGCGGCACACCTGGTACCTGAGCGCGTGCATCAGGTTCCGGTTGAACAGCAGGTAGATCCATGGGTTCACGCAGCTGTTCAGGCTGTTGAGCAGCATCAGGATTGTCACGACGGCGTCTGCGAAGCGAAGTAAGGAAATGGGCACAATGCTTCAATGGAAAGCAGACAGAAAGGAGCACGTAGAAGGTCGACGAAATCGGCCTAATGACCGTCCATGTCGGCCATGACACCCACTTCTAGAAGATACCACTATTATAGGTAGGGTTAAGCGTGAATGTGTAAAACTAATAATAGAAACAAAGCAGATCCTCTCGGCCGCTGACCAATGCATCAGCAAACCGTCACTGTCATTGTCCGCGAGAGAGTGGGATTACTTGCGCATGGCATGAAGACTGAACTGCATTTTCCATATGACATTTAGATTTTCTTGTGTTTTCCTGTTGTACTGCCTTTAGATTGTTTCCATAGCGTCATGTACAGTCACCAGCAAAAGTTTGCAGTATGCAAGAGCGCGTGGCAAAGCGACCCTCCTTCCCTTCTAGCGGTGAACTCCTGGTGTCGAGACCGACGCCTGCACGCATGCTGGTCCCTCCGAGACTGCAAGCGTGCATGTTTCCGCGCTTCCTTTTTGCGTATCCGGCGATATCCGAATGTAGCCGCGAGGTATCCCTCTTGCGATATGCGCCGTGGCGGCTTCGACGGGCAGAACTTCGTTTATGCAACGGAAATCAATTGTCCCCATTTTCGTCTTGCCGGTCTCCTTCTATAGAGCGTGTATTCTGCCACGCTCTTCTGCGGTAGAACGCACCGTTCGTAAATAGAAAGAAGCAACGAAGACTGGCCACAAGAAGGTGCAGCCCAGAAAAAAAAAATGACTTGTTGCGTTCGCCACCGGGCCGGCCCTATGCGTCAGCGCGCGTGACTCGACAAAAAGCGGCTGCAGTGGCGCCCGCAAGTTCACGCTTCTAAACACATTTCGCACAGTTTCACCCGTCGAAGCCGCCACAGCACATATCACAAGATGGCTACCTCGCGGCTACATTCGGATATCGCCGGGCACGCAAGGAGGAAGCGCGGAAACATGCACGCTTGCAGTATCGGAGGGACGCGCATGCGGGCAAGTGTCGGTCTCGACACCAGGGGTTCACCACGCATAATTGCATCCTCATGGTTGATATCATAGTGTGAACATGGTGGTTTGGGGGTATAAGTATGACCGATCCCGGAAGTAAAATTTTCGTTGTTGATAGTTGGCGCTTGTCTTCGTCTTCGTTTTGTCTTGTGTCTTCGTTTTGTCGCGCTATACACATACGTTTCAATGATGACCGAATGAAGTTCTAGGGCTGTTTAGTGTGCGCCACTGCCTTATCCTTTCTTTGAATACCCTCCATGTTTATTGTTTGCCTTGGTTTTCTTTAACAGATCTGTAGGCTCTCGTACACTCGGTTGGTTTTGTTTATTTGTTTACTGAAGTGTCGTGATTGGTCTTCGCAACACGAAACAATACACATTGAAACGATACGCTGAAACTCTAGGGTTGTTAGCAAACTCTCGAATTTATCCAACAAGTGTCCAAGGAGATGTCGAAAAGGTTTCTCTTGCACTGTATATATCTTATTTGCATGGACGGGTTCGTAGAAATCGCATGACACAAACACCATATAAACTCGTCCGAGTGTCAAATCCAGCCCACGCAGCATCTTCCACGAGTGACGCAAGGACAACCGAAGAAAGCAGGCTTTCAACTTGCCCAGTGTTCGATGAAAAGAGTAGTGCCAGGCGCTCCATAGAGATAGTTGATGAAAATCGAAAAAGCCGATGAAAGAGAGAAAAAAAAAGATTAGTGAAAAAAGAGCGAGATAAGCGTGGGACGAGATACCGCAAGTCTCCGTCTCGCCCTTGGCGTCCAACCTGAATGAACCCGTACATTTGGGCCCAGGCGCGTCGTGTTTATGACGTAAGGAACACAGTTGATTGAGTGGTTTTTCTTCCATCACGCTGTCACCGATTGCGCCGGTGACGCACGAGGACTCCGGCTAAGTGGGTTGTGAGCGTACACCCTTCTGTGGAGAAGCAATAACGGCACCGAAGTTCGGTGCCGTTATGGTTCGGTCAACCGAAAAAGCCGCCCAGGCAGCATTCGATGGCACAACCGGTTGATCAGAGACGGTGGCTAGTACGAAGGAACGACAATCACTCTAATCTTCTTTCTGAGTGAATTGCTGCGCATATTGAGCTACGGCACGGGGTTGTGTACAAATACGCCGCTAAGCTAAGCATGAGTTGCACCAGAACTCCCGAATTTAGCATTCAGATGTGGCTGCATGAAGTCGGTGATATCACACGCGCCCTGCGTATCCAGAGCCCAAATTCTGCATATTCTATGCGTGGTTCATTGTGTGTGTGTGTGTTCGAGCATACTGTGGAGTTCTACCGATCTTTAGGTCCCCTTTACCCCTTCCCCAGTTGCAGAGTATCCTACCGGGATCAGCCGGGCTAACTTTCCGGCCTCTCTTTTATGACTTGTCTTTCTCTCTTACATGCATAAAGTATTCCACACACTAGGAAGTCAACGAGGAAAATCAAGAGAATGGAGGAGCTCGATTAACAGCTACGTGTAGTCAACACATATTGAAGCCAAAAAAAGAAGCGTGGAGAAAATTTATAGTGCTTCTTATTTGAAATGGTAGAAATATTAGGTAACAAGGAAAGGGTAAGAACATATACCTTGGAATTTGTTCTTGTACAGAACAGCGCCTTACAAGAAGGTCATTCAAGGGCACTAACAAGAAGGGTATTGATTATAGCCGGAACAGCGTCATTTAGAGTTGACGTGGCGTAGCGTGCAAAATTGCTCTAGTGAGTAACATTGACTGCTCTGAAATTTACGGTGACATGTGTATATGTACAGGACGCCCAATTAATAGTTATATTATAAACTCATACTTTGGTAATACATCCTGTTCTTCTCCGTTACTAAAACGTGACAATCCTTATGCAGACCCCTCAATATATATGAAAAATTTGTGAATACGGCTTTCGAAACATTTGTAGGCAATGAAAAAATTTTTAGGTAGCAAGCTGTAAATTATTAGATCGCATTTTTTGGGCTTTAGACGGTTTAAGAGATCCAATATATAGAATTGTGATGTCTGTTGTTGGTCTAAACTGACAAAGACAAGCTTGGTGGTTCACTTATATTTATTTGTTTGTCTCGACCAAATTTAGTCAACAATTTCAGGCCCTAAATGAAAAGTCTGTTTTCTACAATTAGCATGATTCAGCTTTATATGCAGCAAGTATTACTCAAATATATTCCGCGCTTGGGAATTAGGAGCATCTCTACTTTTCATGTGCGCTTTACTAAGGAAATCGAAGTTGGTGCGGAGGGCCTCAGGCCCTCTTAAGGGACTTGGGAGCGAATATATTGCTAATAATGGCAATTCTTCACTCACATATAGAATGTGAAATTCTTTCAAGTGCGATTTGCTTTTTTCGAGCAAACGACGATGAACATTAAACACACGTTTCCCTAAAATTCTCTCATTCGTTACTTTTCGTTTAACTAAAAAGGATGCTGCATCGAGAAAAATCAGTGCGAGCAAATATTGAGAACTAAGCGTTTATGACCAACAAAATTAATTTCATAGGCTCTATTTACTCGAAATTGGTCAATTTGACTGTATGCATAATATTGCACAAATCCACGTTGTACCGGGATTTTTTTACTGTATTGATTCTTTAGCGATTGCAATAAACTGCCAGTGCTTAGTTCAGTGCTTGCTCTGTGTCCTTCTCTTTGTTGTGCTGTACAATTTGCGGGGCTGTCATTATAACCTGCTCAGTAAGTCTTGCATTCTTTCATAACATCTATTTGTTTATTTCTTGCTTTTTTGTCGGTGGTGCGCCCAAGTACAGTCAAACCTCGATATAACGAACACGCATATAACGAATTATTGAATATATCGAACTCTTCCGAAATATTTTTGTCAAACACATGTATTTTTAACTTCCTATAGCGAACGCGGCTTGGCATAAAACGGATATAACGAACTTCACGACGCCAAGCCCTACCTCACTTTAATAGCAGGCGGCAGGCTTCGTTTCACTACAAGTGTGTTTTGCGGCGCAGCAAACGTCATCGGGAGATTTAAAACCCCAAGATGCATGAAAGAGTGCCGCGTACTCCCCGTAGAGTATGCTTCCAGCAAGAAATATTGGATGACGCGTGAACTTTTCACAAAGTCGCTGCTTGCTTGGGACTGCGAGCTTGTGCGCGAGGCTCACTGCTCAGGCTGACCCTGTAGACGATGAGAACATTCTGACTTCACAAGAAGCACTTGCTGCGTTGGATTTACTGCGCCGCCACTGCAGTGCTATTGAGGGCAGTGGGTTCGCCCTTGTTGAGTGTTTGCAAACTGTGGAACACGGCGTGATACGGAATGCGATCATCACCAAGAAGCAGGCCGCGATAACGCAGTTCTTTGTGCGTAAATAATTGAATGTGACCCAAGTAAGCATCGTTCGAGTTGCTGTGCCTTCTCTGATTGAATTTTGCTCCTCTTGCATGTATTTTTTACGAAATTTTATATTACGAATTATAGATATAGCGAACTAATTTCCGACTTTTTAACTGTTCGTTATAACGAGGTTTCACTGTATCAACTAAAACACGTGTTCACTTCGGTGCGCTTAAAACCTGCGTGTGGGTCGTGTCAAATCGCACAATCCAGCGATCCCTTCTTTGTAGTGACAGAAGCTGATCTCCAAGGTCATTACTTTACAGCAGGTGTCGGAAGCATTCACTGGAGCTGGTAACACGCCATAGCCACCATGCCTCGGGCAACACCAATTAGTGCTTCCCTGAAGGCCGGCTCTATGTGTAGCCCGTCCGGCTTCTTCATAGCTCGACTCTTTAGGCAGACACAAAAGAGAGCCTGACAGCTCGAGCTGTTGCATAAGTGTGCGCAACGTAGCAGCTCGTACACGTTCTCACGCGTAATGCATGGTGCCGAAACACAGCCAGTTAGCTCACGCAGGAACTGGCCTCCCTATGGCCTCCCCTATGCTGGCTACCGTGCACATGCTTAGTGGCTGCTCACTTGATGTTTTTGTTGGACTGATCTTATAACAAATGTTAGAAACGCGAACGATTTTCACTGCTGATAAAATATTTCTCTTCTGCGCAAGGGAAACTTTGCTATTACGGAGCACCGAAAGCTACAATAAGGCTATTACGCACTGAACATAGAAAATGGCACCCCGCAGCGTCCCCGACATTACCGTATTGTAGGTTGATTCGGTGACGCTGTTCCTATGGCAAAGTGCTACAGTTCAGGTCCACATTTGGGAGTGGCCTGATTGAATCCTGATCTCTCATGTCTGATCCAATTGAGCACGTCATTTTTTATTTAAGTTCCTGTCTCTTTGGTGTATACATCACTGTAAGCACTCCGAAAACACTTCTTTCCGTCTTTCAGTCTTGCTTTCGAGAAGACGCTAACAGAAAGCTGCAGCAAGAAACCAGGCTATCGCCGCTGTCCAAACACTGGACAAATGGGATGTTCAATAATTCTTCGATCGCGTATTTGCCCCTAACGAGTGCAAGGCAGGACATGTTGCAGTGTTTGTTCAGACAAAGGCTCGGGTTTCGGCGCACAAGTGTCCTTGGATCTGAAAAAAGACGATCTTTGTGAGCACCTCCCTTCTGTCGCTGCTGGCTTTCGAGAGAATAAGGGCTGCAATATACTGTACTCCTCGCGCACACGGCTGGGAGGGGCAGGGGCGCGTCTCCGACAATTAGTCACCTGGCAATTGCGGCTCCTATGCGTCGTGCCGCTCTCTGAGTCAGCATCCCTACAGGGTGTTTCACCGAACGCTTTCAAACATTTGAAAAAATTGCCTCCGTCAGATAGCACACTTCTACGCCATGGGCTGGTCTGCTCGAAGAGGCGGGCATGCATAATCGACTATTTAACAAAAAGCACTAACTAAGTTTATTACTAATTATCCTATGGCACATATTGCAATTTACAAATTCTAGCGTGTGAGACCGGCAAGGCATAAACGCTTGAAGATAATTGTGTGGATGATACGATTTACGATTGACGCCGTCAAACTTGCGGTAAAAGTGCACTGTCGTTTCACTTTCTTTGTTACCAAAACGTAATTTTATGCACTGAAGCACAATAGTAATGGGGACGCCAATTCATTTCTACGCCAAGTACGGGAATTAATATCTAGAAACTGGTGTATACATTCAGACAATTAGTTCCAAGTGGACACACTTTGCGAACTCCCCGGTTAGAATTTTTGTTAATTAGTCGATTATGTGTCCTTATTGCAGGAGTAAGGAGACTGGGAAGGATGAATATCTTGTCCGTTTTAGGGAGAAACAATGAGGTGGAGCTGTCAGCAGCGCTATGATGACATTCAACACTGCTTAGCAAGGTTTCGATTATATGAACGAAAATGGAGGGCTTACAGCGCGCTTGCACTACCCGCCACGCAGGCCGATTTGATTCTCTCTAAGCCCGGCAGCAAGGGCAAAGACGACACCGTTGGAGGTTACCCCGTAAATAAATCACAAAATGGCACGTGTAGCGAGGCCGCTTCATAGAATATAAAGCGGTGAAGCTTGTCGTATGGGCTATGGCGGTATGTGTGTAGTTTATTGAGGCGGGTTCAGCTTTGGCGACGTGACGTGGCCATTTTAAATTTTGTCAGCGCAACACAAATTATAGCTGTTTTTGTTAGGTCGACTGTTACTCTGACGAATATAAGTGATAAAATGATAAAATAAAGGAAAAGACATTAAAAAAAGAAAGGAAAAAAAAGAAAAAAGGGGAGAAAAAAAAGAACATAACAGGTGATTTGAACCCTTGGATGGTGCCCGGAAAGATAGCTCAGTCGGTTGGTTCGTCAAGCCCCAGGTTACTTTCAAGCGCCATAGTTCCTGCTCCGAGCCTCATACTTACGTGGAAATGGACTGATGTTGTCCGCGATGTTGTCCGCGATGGAGTTGGAAGGCATACTTTCTTGGAAAAAATGGCCGCCCGAGGAGAAGAGCGAACTCGAGCGGCTCTAGAGACTAGGAAAACTGCCTTAAAATATTTAGACTTGGGGGGAAAGCTTCGTTAACAAACTATAACACGGCAATCAGCACTCGAATACGACGTGAGAAAATTATTGAGACGTGGAAAATTCCCTTGAAATAAATATGGTTTGCGAGACAAATGCTTGTAAGTATTGAACCTCTTAAAAGATGAGGGGGGAAAAATGCTCTTATCGAGAGGGCATCGTCCGCACGAGACCACCACCAGGCACCATACTGAGACGTGGAGGGCTCTGTGAATTTAGGTGAACGTTAATGAACCCCGGGTGGTCAAAATTTGCTGCGTCTCTCACTACGGCATGCCTCATAATCAGATCGTGGTTATGGCACGTGAAACCCCATAATGTTTTTTTTCTGGAAGCCTGCCGGTACACTTACGAGCCGCCTCGCTACTGCTGCCGTTACCGGAGATAAGTGTGCGCACGTGTATAGGGAACCCTTTCCTAGGAGCAGTTGGCTCTACAGGAACGAGATGGCACTGTAGGCGGCGCACCGCCAGTTGCCTCAACGAAAGCGGACAAATACGAAATAATTACCGCTTCTGTCCTGCTACTGTGCGATCAGCTGCAGGAAATGCAACTGGGTGGTCGCTAACGCACTGTTCTCCATTCGTGCTGCAAAATGTGGAATAGCAAATGGAAGAGGCGTGCAGTAGTTGGCTGCAAAAGTAGTCCGCGACTGCTTGTACTTCGGGCCTTTCGCGATGCACGGCTTTCCTCGAGGACAAAAGGTACACACTCCGCTAGCGTTGTATTTTCTAACGTCTAAAGAAAGCACCACTGGAACGTCGACAAGATTGAGTATCACTTCTTACACAGTGACAGAGGAAGTAGCCCTGCTTCCTGGCATAGTAAGTTTACCGCACGTTATCTGCACATGTCATCCACCACAATTAACATGCGAAATTACACCAACTCTATCTCCAACTTAACAAGAATAAGCGAATGAGCGCGCACTAGAATCAGTGAGCCAAGCATAGGTGACGGTGACTACGCCGCGAACACAGGAATTTAGGACGCTGAACATTTCGTGACGATCGGTAATACGCCTTTGCTACAAGGTAGTACTAAGTACAGAACATTCACGTTCCAAGCTTTGTGCGCTGAAAGAACAAATCACACTGACCCTGATTTAATTCAAAAGTGGAGTGTTTCGACAGGTTCATAGAATAAATTTTTTGCCCGGCGTTCAGTACAAGCATCGCACACGCTGCTCATGGCATTTGGACAAGGTGCGATGAGCCTCGAAAGCGCTTACATGTCCTCCGAAGCTCTGGTGAAAGCTTCGTATAGTCCACCTAGTCATCGTCAACGATTTCTGCCGAAACAGCGGTTTGCCGAGTCACACCAGCGTTGTGCGCATCCATTGTAAGCATGGAGGCAGCTGAGGCAAGCAGTGGCATTGTGACCACGTAATCAAACATGGCGGCATCCACGGGATTATAGTAAAAAGAGTCTATAACTTAAAAAAAAAATTATATATATGTACTACGGCCCAGGCCAGTGCCTCATTTACAGTCTTCGTACATTTCACTGCACAACTTATGTGCACACATTGCTAAATAAAAGCTCCATTTCATAAAATGTATTATTGCCGTGAAGCTAATAAACAAGACCAATTGTTTCGGAGAACATGTAAGACCGTTGCCGGTTTCCGCATCCCAACAGCGCCCCAGCTCACACTGCTTTGTAGTTGACATATTTACTATCTCAGGGGTAAGCCGGTGTTCTTCATCCATACTTCTATTCGTGCCAAGCTCTCTTTGATTCTTCCCCTGTATTTTACTTTAAAGAATAAAATAAAATAAAAGAAGACTCGCCACCGTGATAGAAGTGAAAACAACTTCGCAGAAGCCACTCAATAGGATTAAGATTGAGGAGTTACAAATGTATTGGCTCCAGTAGAGATCGTGCCAAAAGGGAACAATAGGTGCTTTAGTTTCCCAATTGAAAAATAACGTTTTCTTTTCGTAACAGTCCGTTGTGTTTTCTTTCTTCGGGGGGTTCGTCCTCATGTAATTGAAGCACACTTCCCAATTAATACGTAGCACGATGCGTGATTTAATGTCCTTTTATGCACTATATTTTGTACACGAGGATTTACGGCTCGCTTATAGCTTACTAGTTACTACATGTTACCTCTACATCCCTGGCAAAAGAGCTAAATGTACACATTACGCTATAGAGCTCTGTGCAGAACACCTTTCGGAATTCTTTAAGTATTCCACTTGCCTTAAAACCTGTCACACAGGAGAGGCTAACGGTAGGTAGATTAACAGTTTTTTATATGCAACGTTATTTTGAGCGCCTCGCTATTAGTTTATTAACAAACTTGATTAGTAGTTATGTATCTGTTTTCGATAAGCACGTTGTCTATTGACCAATAAACATAGCTCTAGAGCCACCATTCTTTCTCTTCTTCTTGCCGGGTGTTATTTCAGTTTAGAAACTGAATGAGAGTTATCCAAGTTAATTTTTTTCATTATTTACGTTACGAAGCGGAGATCATACTAATGGAAAGCCCATTTTCCACCACTTCCGCAAATGTAATCCATGTTTCATGCATGGTCTGCTCTTCACCGTAAACCAGTAATAGAAAAGCACTTTAGGAACATGCTCAGTTCCAGCTCCCGCATTAGGGTCATGGTATCCCACTTTTCTTGTGCGATATATGCGAGTGCAACCCAGCGCGAAAAGAAAAAAAGAGCGGCAGGTTCAACGAAACGGACGGAAACGGCAGTCTGAGCGCAAGAATGCTTAGGCTGACACTCGCTGCACACGTCTGTTCTCGTTTTGAATTTTTGGTTACCTTGGCTGGCTTGGTTGAAGCTGCCTAGCTACTCAGCCCCACCATCCTATTTTTTTTTTTGCCTGTGTTCTGGTGGACTACAAAAGGATCATTTACATAAAATCGGAACGGCGACGCGGACCTGTGTTAGCTGCGCCGGAGAGAACGGCGACAAAGGCACGAAAATGGCGATGAAGATGACGTCATCACAGGATGACAAGTGACGGTGATAACGACGAATAGGTGATGAAGACGGCACAGACATCATAGAGACGATGGCTTGAACGACGACAGCACGAGGGCGGCGTGAAGATCGCAATGAGTCCTGCATCAAACGATGCGTGAGCAAAAGGGAAGCTTCATCTTCTTGCAAGTCCTATGAAGGCATCGTGATCAAAACTATGGATGAAGATATGTAAGGCGAGCGCTGATATTTAGGGCAGACAATATTAGTGTTAATCTGTAGTGCTTGTGAAAGGCTTGTGAGCACTAGAAGACTGGCTTTCAATTGTGTATAGGCATCACTATGAAGAATGTCACATTTTATTTTTGTATGCGTTCTAATTATTTTGGAGTGACTGCGCCGTGTTTAGATGTCAACTATTAAATATCTGAAGTATTTCACTTCACCTTCCTTCATTATTTAATAAGTCAACGTTACATATCATTTCCGTTCTTGGAACGATATATAGATTAGGTAACCACGCTTTTAAGCATACTTCCAGGAATACGCTGACATATGAACAGACGAAATTGGAAACAAATACGAGTACATTGCCGGTATCTATGACTGTCAGAAGCAATATGCCAATCAACTCCATATATCTCTTAAGACGCAGATGCAAAGATAGCTTGCCACGCAGACGGCTAGACATTTCAAGATCAGCGAATCGAACATTGAATTAAATAGCAAGAACAGGGATCAATGCGATGTCAGACATCAATATTATTGCTATAAAATCAATAATTTCATTCATTTCTGAAGCAGCAGATAGGCAGACCCTTACTCAGCTCAAGAAACTAGGCGCAGCCCATGATAAAGAGCCCACAGAGGTGATGCAGGGTGTAGACATACACTTGACACTGTCAATATTGTAGATAAGGAAGAACACAATAAATCTCTAGGAATCAAATATTGAAAAGTAACTTCACAAGCTACATACTGCACATATTGAAACCGGGAAATAAATGTCTGTGAGTGACATAATCACTGAATACGAATACCGAGGCTAGCGCGAGTATCCAGATAATAGCTTGCAAATCAGCGGTCTTTGTGCATTGGTTTTGTTTAATTTCTTTCCCCGCAATATCTGTTTTTGTCAATAAAGGAGAATACTGCGTAGGATGAATATTCCAGTATGTTCGCTTATGTTACGAATTAATTATTTATTCAGTTATTTACGCTGACTAGGAAATAATTAAATAATGAACTTTCTTAATTAAGGAGTGCGTAATGATTATCGTACATTGTCTGGTGTCGGCCGCTGTTATGACTCAAGCCAAACAAAAATTGTCATTGTTTTTCATAATTTATTTTGAACACCTTTACAGATGGTAGCCCTCACTGGAACACCTCGTACATCGGCCTCCCTTTAACCTAGTGGTAGCATAATATCAAGCATCTTGTCCGCAAGGGCCCACCCTCTGCTCTCAACTCGGCAGGCTCGGTATTTTAGATTTTTTTAGGGAAGTAGGCAACCTTAACTATTTCCACGCAGCAAGAGCAGAGCGTGGATACACTGCGGAAAGGGAAGCGTTCAGCGAGCTAAATGTATATAGACCGGCATAAGCCAGCTCTAAGCAGGCGCAGTGCGAAATATTCTTATTACGGTACGCCTAAGCCATTAGATGAGGACCAAATAAACACGAGTATACTAGGCCATATAGGCACTCGAATGTCGAACGGCGAAAGAACGGAAAATTCGGAAAAAAATCCGCCACCATAGGTTTCTGCGTCGCATTTACATACGTGGTTACAAAGACGGCGCCGAATAAAACAACACACGAAGAAGGGGAACATGAGACAGCACGTGTTCCCCTTCTTCGTGGTCCCCCTTTTATTGTTTGCTTTCCTCTCTATCAAATCGCCTTCGTGATGGGGAATCCTTCAGGACGCATATCTTAATTGTAGTGCGTTTAAGAGATGCTGAGTTCTCACAGCCATAGAAGTTGACTAGAATAGGAAGAAACCGCCAATTCAGTGTTATGCCCATTGAGCAAAATTGGCTCGCATTCTACCGCCAGGCAGTTGCTGTGGAACTGCTTTAGATACCAATACCTAGAGCAGAAATAACTGTGGCCGAGTATCACATCGTTGAAGACTGGGTCATAGCAATACCGCTTCTTTCTACCTACACCGTTTCTTTTTACCTTGGAGCTTGCAACTGAGGTGGGCATCCGCCGTCGTATGTGATCTCCTTACCTGAACCCCTGCATCTTGTAAGGTTAAACAGCCATCCCGTTTCTTAACAACACATTTTCATTCAGTCGTATACGGCCGCTTCGGCGCTGCGGGACAGGCTGCGGTTCTGGCAGTTTTCTTGCCGGCATTCGATGTCGACATTCCCCGCAACAAATTCCCGCCGCCGGCCACCGCCACTGCCATTGCTTATTACGTCTACTGCCTGAAGCGATGGCATTCGAAGGCCGCCATCCGCCGTGTGACAGGTTCGTGTTGGGAACTGAGCTTTCTTCCCTCCATATTGAGAGCTACACTACACGCAGCTACACTAAAAATCTCTGCCAAGTTAATGCCCAAGATCTGCGGCCGCTGTTATTCGAAGGAAGGGCCAGCCACTCACCACGGAGGGGACAAATGCGGCAGAAAGTGCGGCGGGTGAGGCCGGAAGTGGGCAGGCTCTGCTCCATTATGTGTGTCTAGCTGATGCCGTTGTTTATGTTTCTAATACTGGAGTCCTGTGGGAAACCTAACCATAAACTGCAGTCTTGGAAGCCAATCTAACTACCTCCAGGTAATATAACCCCCAGGTTTAATATAAATACAACAACAACAGTAAACGAATAAATCTTAGCGAAAGAAAGCAGCATTAAGAATGGAAGCTTCCATTTGCGAATTGAAAGCAGCTTCCGTTTGCTTTTGATACAATTTAGAGAATTACGTACGATGATACGCCGATAATCTGAAAACGAGTAGGCATAAAGAAATATATTTCACGTTTTTCTGAATATAATCGCTGCAGAATCAAAAAGCTATATAGCCTTCTTTCTATTCACTCTATACATCACTTTTTACGCTCCAAATTTAACTACACAACCCTACGCAAATAACTGTGCGTTACTCACTGGTCCATGAATTGCCGTAGTCAATCTCGGGGCTCCAGTGCATCCACATCTGCACGCAGATGAAGGGCGATGAGCAGACGATGTACAGCAGTATAACCACGATGGTTATCTTGACGGTTTTTATCTTGGCCCGGGACAAGCCGCGCACAGAATGGCTCCGGGGACCCATAAAGCTCACCGGCTTCGCTTTGTGCGGACTGACGTACGGCGTGCCACAGCTGGTCGAGGCCCCCTTGAAGCGATAAGCGCGTCCAACCATGCATGCCGCTTCTGCTTCAGAATTACGCCGCTTCAGGTACACGTTCCTCCAGATGGTGCGACATATCGCGACATACGTGAAAGTCAGCACCAGCAATGGCACGAAAAAGACGGAGACGCCGTACCAGGTGACATACGCACGCAGGCCCCATGGCTCGACGTACGTACCCCAGCAGTCGTGAACGCCAGGCGAAATTTCGTGGTAGCTGAAGATAAACAGCTGCGGCACGCAGCACAAAAGCGCCACAATCCAGGCGACGGAGATGAGTAGCTTGGACTTTGTAGGCGTCCAGGAGCAGTTAGAGAGGGGGAAACAGATGGCCTGGTAACGGTCTATTGCCGTCACGACAAGGACGTAAGAGGATAGGTATGGTCCCAGAAGCTGTCCAAACTTGACAAATTTGCAGGCAATATTTCCACCTCTAAAACGGTAAGTCGCGTCCCAACCGAGTTGTGGCAGCACCGTCAAGAACGCAGTGGTCAAGTCGCAAATGCAGAGCTGCAAGAGGAAGTAGTACATTCTCGTCATCTTCGAGCGCCGCGCTACCAAGGCAGCTAGGACGCAGCCGTTGCCGGCCACGGTGAACGTGAAGATCAACGCGAGCACGCCGAGCTCCACTCGCGCCAGCGATTCGTCGCGGCTGCCGGCCCACGTTGTGGCATTGACCGGTTCCGCAATGCTGTCCGTAGAAGGCTGCACAGGCGGCGTTGAGAATGGTGCCTCCTGGTTCACCGCCAACTCCATGGCGGTGGTTCAGTAGCGGATGAACTGGAAATGAGAGGAAAAAAAGAGGTTATGCAGACTCAACGGCATGTATAAACTTATACGTGAGGAAAAGCTTTAGTCGACCATTTAATGAAATGCTGTAAAACTTAATGGGAATTGTGCAGATGTCTTTATTTTCTTAACGTGTAACCTCAGGCGATGTTTGTGTTCGTGCTCTCTAATGGTCACAAGCTGTGCCCAAATTCAAACACCAAATCAGGCGAATGCACCGTGTGATACGCCGACTCAGAGATGTGTGATGCTTGTCGAAGGAAGCATGGCTATGAGAGTTGAATACACAGATATGTACGACGCATACTTGAATACACTTAAGGCTTCTATAACCATTCTGTCACAGTGACACATACCAGTGTGGAGAGAGAGAGAGAGAGAGAGAGAGAGAGAGAGAGAGAGAGAGAGAGAGAGAGAGAGAGCAAGGACAGGAAAGCAGAGCGTTGCCCCTCGACAGAGGACACTACGCTTTTCGAGAATTTACGTTGGGTAATGTCAACAAAGTGCAGGGTCAAGGAGAGGTGCTGCCATTCAACTCCCTGAGCCGAGGTCGAGCGTTGAGTGAAAGGACCAGCGCCGCCTCTATTGACGTTCTGCTACAGGGAAGGAGGGAGGAGGGGGGGGGGTAGTGTGGAGGGGGCGGGGTTGAGTGTTGCCAATTGCAAAAAGCTAAACGGAAGGAAAACAGAAACAACTGCTGTGGAATTCTGCTCGGAGATACTGGAGATTGAACAAAATTCCATTTTATTTCCTGGAAGCTTTGTGTTGAATAATTGCCCCCTGTTGATCACACATAAGTGTTCACCGTACGCGAAGATTCGCTAATGTAAATGAACTAAGAAAGCCAATGACCGGTGGCTATAGGTGTGACGTGTCACAACCTTTACTGCACAGATAAATAGTTGCATGCATGAAACGTTGGCCAGAACTGTCGAAGAACGTAATCAACCAGTACAGAAAGACAAACTTAGTCCTCGTTAGCGGAATAATGTTTTTTTCTTTTTCTTCTTAAGCAGATCACACACATGATGATGTCGACACTGCACTCACCTGAAAACTTGCAAATTGTACGTTATGACAAGATCTGGGTGTTTTGGCAATCAGACTAAAAAAGCAAAAGCAATTTTTGTTCTATGTTCTAACAAGAACGTAATTTGAAAAGAAAAGATTAAAATATTGGGTTTTACGTGCCAAAACCAGTTTCTGATTATGAGGCACGCCGTAGTGGGGGACTCCGGAAATTTGGGCCACCTGGGGTTCTTTAACGTGCACCTAAATCTAAGTACGCGGGTGTTTTCGCATTTTGGCCCCATCGAAATGCGGCCGCCGTGGCCGGGATTCGATCCGGTGACCTCGAGAACGTAAATTATTTTGGTTTGACAGAGGCATTCGTGTCTTGTTGAACTGATTTTTACTTGTGTCTCCGAATACATTTAGTGTTATTACTACGCACTGTTCTTTCGGACGACGCATAAAGCGAATCCGCTCTCGATTGGGCCCTTGAACTTTCATTTCGCCATATATTTAAGAGAGGGCTCTAAACCAACTTCGATCTTTCTATTCAAATCCATGTAAAACGCAGGAACGCTTTCATGGCAAGAAGGTAAATAGAGAAAAAGGTAAAAAAGACGTGCGAAAAGTAAGAAGGCGCCTCACCTTTTTCTTTACAGAAATTCGCAAAGATAGGTAAGCTTAAAGAAACTGAACCGCGAAGTTTACAAAAACCTAACTCTGCACCGAAAACAGATGTCGCAGCTATGTAAACGTATCCGTTAAAGCATCTGAAGACGACAAACTTTGTATATAAGCTTACAATGTACTTAAAATATTCACGACATTTAAGACTTTTTCCAACGTCCTATCCCGATCTAGTGGCATATTTCGGAACGGTATATAAGAGCTCAATCTTGTCCACTTTGAATGTGCTATAGGGTGCAGGCTACAGAATTTGGTATTTATTTGTAGAGCCAAGCTCTTTGGCACCCGTTCCCACGGCGAGCATCGTCGTGGGCGCAACCTAGCCAGCGAGCACAGCGGAAGGTGAAAGAGGGACCACGGAGCGCAGGGGGGGGGGGGGAGGTGAAGGACGCGAGAAGAAAAGCGGAGGAGGAGGATATGGCAAAACGTGAGAAGAAGAGCGTGGTGCAGCAACGATGCGCGCGAGATGGCGCCAGAGTAGAGCGCGTCGTCTGGTGCCTCGTCTGCTGCGGCTGCTCTCGCAATCTCCAGATTAGCGAGGCAGTCGCGCCACACTTTGCTCTATTTGCAACCTGCCGCACGAGACAGATTGTCCGCGCCAGCCAATATATCCCGAAATATAAACGCGCGCTCAAATTTCGCATTAAGGAGCGCTGCGTATGTCGGTAATTTTTTTTTCACTGGTGAGCTAGAGTTGTAAAAGTGACGCATGCGTTTTTTTAAAGTTTGAAATGTTTATTATTTAACAAAGTACCCACCGCTAAAGTAAAAAAAAAGATTGCTTTTACAGTCTTTAAATTTTAAGTGTAATTTTAGGTGAAACAATCCTTATCAAAATTGGTGTAGTGATTGCTGAGAAAACTTTTCTTTGTTCCCATGTATTTAGATACGTGCTCGCGAGCTAAAAAAAGCCTCCTAAAAGTTACGCCAGACTGGGGGTTCGGTAGCCACCCGTCTGCGTTCCTGATGTGTCAGAAGAGGTCATTATTTGGGGACCTTGGTCTTGATGCGACATTGTTTGTATAGAGTGTCTAGACAAATAAATTACTGAGGCTTTGTTGCAATTTTATTGATTTTAGTGACAGGAACAGCCATAGACTGCCGTCGTACGTGGGCGCCAATTTCTGCCGTAGTCACACAAAAGAATCAGAGCTGCCTTCATACGCCCACACGCGCACGCATATATGTAGAAAGAGAGATAAAGAACATCTTACGCAGAGCAGAGAAAAAGGGAATAATATTTTACCGGATGTCCTTTTCGATATGTATACTCACTTCTCTCGAGTTATAAACTACTATTTTCACTAAACCCTACTGTTCTAAACTCGTGGACACACTATCCTACACAGAGATAAGCTTCCAGGTAAGTACTACACCATGGTCACATTTACACCCAAGTGACGCAAGCGGCAATTTCTGACTGGGAATAACCGTAAATATTCGTTTCTCTGGCTCACCGCCAATTTTCGCACACTTCTGGCGATTCTCAGAAATGCAACTGTCTTTCTCGCGAGGACTGAGGGGCCTTCAAAACGAGGGTTACTTAATAACTGTATTCACGTACTGTCGCAACGGTTGCGACAACAAAAAAATCGCCCCGATGTTGTAAGCACAGTTCTCGCTCCGCAGCACTGCCTGTCGCTGCGCTGCGCGCAGATGTTCCTTTTGCGAGAAGCAACGAAGTGCAAGTAATATTTGTGGGCAAACAACGACTGCGAGTGACGTGTTGGATGTTGAACAACAGTGCCTTCGGGGGTGATGACCCATTCATGACGCCATGATTACAGCACGCTAAAAGGAATACAAGAGGAGGTTGTCTTAGAATTGTAAGTGCAGGCATTGTGCTCATCTCACTGATCTCGTGGATAGATAACCGACCATTCTTTCAAGAAATCAACGTCACTACCCATCAGTGAAGTTCGAAGTTTGGAGCTCGGAACGTGGAATTAGGTGTGAAGTTATATTATCCATAGGTGAAAACAAATACTACCTGTCATTCTTTATTCGGATTCCATGCGAATATAAGAGTTCTTTATTCAAATTACATATAGGTACCACACAAGAAAGGTCACTTTGTTTCACCAAGTTCGACAATCTGTGTAAATGAATTAAGCGAATTAAAGTCTCTAGGTTTGTAAGCTGCAAACAACACGTAGATGTTAATTTACTCTGGTATTTTGCAGAGCAGACGTTTAACATAACAGACCAATATTGTGTAATGCTGAGCGGCGCGTAAAATGTTCGCTATATGAGGAATACGATAGAAAGTTGTCCGTAGTAGCCATTAGAACCACGAACTGAGGGCAAATATACCAAATCCCTTCTTTCGTTTTTGCCAATCCTGCTATTTCTCTCCAGCGTTCCGTTTCAAATGTTTGAATAGTAGTACAGGTATAAAATGTGAAAACCTTAAAAGGTGACTGACACAACTACTTTCTACTACAGTTGAAGTTAATTCAGCTTGCAAGTAATTTTAGTGTGAAGATTTGTGCAGTTTCTGTACACAACTTTAAATAAGGGACGCGGGCGAAAACTAAAGGTCTAAATACAACACTACAACAATACAACACTAGCAAGAGAGGAACAGCTTTTTTTCATTGTGTGGTTATGTACTTTGCTTGTTGCTGTCCAATGAAATCGTTTTCTTTTTTGTTTTTGAGAAATAGAAGGTGAGAAATGAAAGGCCGTCAGAAGCTTTATTAAAATTACATTCTTACTAGATGTTTTATTGACAATGACGGGCTATTCCATGGGTTTGCGGGTATCCGAGATCTCCCGTTCAAGGTTGTGGTGGTTGGGTGGAGAATTTTACATCCGATTTTTTAAGCATCATAATGGAACTGTAGACTGAATGAAGACTGAAGACTGAATGACTGCGATTAATAAAACACACCTTTCTGGGAAAGCAGTTATTACTTCATTTTCCACTCAAATGTCGTTATTTCTTGCAAGAGATATACCCTTGCGCAGATGCGGAGTGTTCTTGCATAGGTAAAAACCACCATGTCTTTGTCATCACGCAATGTAATTGTTGAGAGACAAAGCCGGCAATATCGTTACTGATATGGATGAGATAGTTCAAGTGGCTGAGGAGTTCTACAGAGATTTATATAGTACCAGTGGCACCCACGACGATCGTGGAAGCGAAAATAGCCTAGAGGAATTCGAAATCCCGCAGGTAACGCCAGAAGAAGTAAAGAAAGCCTTAGGAGCTATGAAAAGGGGGAAGGCAGCTGGGGAGGATCAGGTAACAGCAGATTTGTTGAAGGATGGTGGTCAGATTGTTCTAGAGAAACTGGCCACCTTGTATACGCAATGCCTCATAACCTCGAGCCTACCAGAATCTTGGAAGAACGCTAACATAATCCTAATCCATAAGAAAGGGGATGCCAAAGACTTGAAAAATTATAGACCGATCAGCTTACTGTCCGTCGCCTACAAAGTATTTACTAAGGTAATCGCAAATAGAATCAGGAACACCTTAGACTTCTGTCAACCAAAGGACCAGGCAGGATTCCGTAAAGGCTACTCAACAATAGACCATATTCACACTATCAATCAGGTGATAGAAAAATGTGCAGAATATAACCAACCCTTATATATAGCTTTCATTGATTACGAGAAAGCGTTTGATTCAGTCGAAACCTCAGCAGTCATGGAGGCATTACGGAATCAGGGTGTAGATGAGCCATACGTAAAAATACTGGAAGATATCTATAGCGGCTCGACAGCCACCGTAGTCCTCCACAAAGAAAGCAACAAAATCCCAATAAAGAAAGGCGTCAGACAGGGAGATACGATCTCTCCAATGCTATTCACCGCATGTTTACAGGAGGTATTCAGAGACCTGGAGTGGGAAGAATGGGGGATAAAAGTTGATGGAGAATACCTTAGCAACTTGCGATTCGTTGATGATATTGCCTTGCTTAGTAACTCAGGAGACCAATTGCAATGCATGCTCACTGACCTGGAGAGGCAAAGCAGAAGGGTGGGTCTGAAAATTAATCTGCAGAAAACTAAAGTAATGTTTAACAGTCTCGGAAGAGAACAGCAGTTTACGATAGGTAGCGAGGCACTGGAAGTGGTAAGGGAATACATCTACTCAGGACAGGTAGTGACCACGGATCCGGATCATGAGACTGAAATAACCAGAAGAATAAGAATCGGCTGGGGTGCGTTTGGCAGGCATTCTCAAATCATGAACAGCAGGTTGCCACTATCCCTCAAAAGGAAAGTGTATAACAGCTGTGTGTTACCAGTACTCACATATGGGGCAGAAACCTGGAGGCTTACGAAAAAGGTTCTGCTGAAATTGAGGACGACGCAACGAGCTATGGAAAGAAGAATGATCGGTGTAACGTTAAGGGATAAGAAAAGAGCAGATTGGGTGAGTCAACAAACGCGGGTAAATGACGTCTTAGTTGAAATAAAGAAAAAGAAATGGACATGGGCCGGACATGTAATGAGGAGGGAAGATAACCGATGGTCATTAAGGGTTACGGACTGGATTCCAAGGGCAGGCAAGCGTAGCAGGGGGCGGCAGAAAGTTAGGTGGGGGATGACATTAAGACGTTTGCAGGGACAACATGGCCACAATTAGTAGATGACCGGGGTAGTTGGAGAAGTATGGGAGAGGCCTTTGCCCTGCAGTGGGCGTAACTAGGCTGATGATGATGATGAATGTAATTGTGGTGCCCTGTTGTATAGGCACTTGCTCACTCTAGCGAACTATGACGGAGAGCCAGTTTCTGTCGTATATCATTAGCATTATTTTTCAGCCCGTGCGACCACGGCATCGTGCTTCCTCATTATAGTTGTGATCGCTGCACACGTGCTTGCTTAAGAAATTTCGTCCGCTAAATGCTGCTCAGCCTAATCAATTTGAATAAAATATTGACTTTGTATTTACCGACGGATGAGTCTTTTCCATGTTATTCATCTCTCTTCATTCTTATTGCTTATTCTTTTTAGGAATAGAAAATAAATATGGCGGAGTTTGATACTATTGCTGGTCAACAAGTGTGATCTCTTGCATAGGAGCCTAGGCGCGTGCTTTTGAAGCTATTCTAGACAAAATATTCGTGGTAGGGCCTCATTCGCCAGGTATTGCCCGATTAAGTTGTGGTAGAGCCAGCGATGGTGGATTTGCCACATAACTTTTTGACGAGCATAGCGGCGGCACTATGGTCTGGGAACTTTCGTGACATAAATAACCCGTGCTTTTGTTTACGACATTGAGCGTATTTGGGTTTGTTACGTGAAAACGGATTTTGTGATAGAGTTTAATTACGTGAAAGCACGGCTTTGACTACGAGAAATCGCGTAATAGCTTTCCTGAGTAAATCTCACGACCTGTGTTTTTTTTCAGGTCACGTAAATAAACTAACATCAGTTATTTAATTCATTCTGTCCTCCCTCGAATGTGGCAGTATTCATGTCTTACACTCAGCAGCCGAACGCTAACAGCGAGCTTAGCTATCAGCGTTCCACTTTCCGCCTTTTGGTTTAGGTGCGAAGCGAGCTTTGTTTTGCGCTACATACCAATGAAGGTGCAGTCCAGGTACTTGTCAAGGGCAGACCAGGGAGCGCTGTTACGTATCCAAGGTTTGAAACGGAAGGGAACCGTCGTTAACTGGCGATGACTCAAGCATAACGCGAGGAGAGTTGTTTGGCCGTTGGTTCCCACCGCACTCCGTAAACATGGTCTTCGACAACGACAGCCTCGAAGTCCGACGAGTCAATCTCGTAGGAGTAAGCACAGCGACGAGGGCGAAGAGATCCCCACGAGTGGAGAAATCGCCTTACGCGTTACCATCATTCAGCAACAACGGGACGAGGTAGTTGGACGGCACAGTGAACTGGGGGGAAGCCGTGCGCACGTGGCGTCGGCGACGGGACGTCCGTTTCGCGCGGAGGTGAGAGCTGTTGTGCGGCGCACGCTTTGGAGCGGCGGCCGTTCGATCCCGCGGCGTCTCGGGAGGAGCGCGCGTCCCGACTCCTTTCCCTTCCGGGAGAGCTTCGCCTTGCCACGCTCGCCCTTCTTTCTTTTCGTTCCTCCTTTCTCTCTGGCGCGCGCTTCTTACCCAAGGGAAGGAGGAAGAACCAGCGCATAAGCGCCTCTCTTACGCTAAAGCGGGGAATGCGCCTAGACATATAGTAGGACAGAGGTTGTCTCGAGGGCACACTGCTTCGGGCACAGAAGTTCACAGGGATAAACACTTCACAAAATACTTGCGCAAGCACTTGGCCTCGCAAGCCATTGCGAGGCTTGCGAGGCCAAAAAGCGAGGCCATTATTCGGCAAACAACCAGAAACTGCTTCCTACAGTTTCACAAACGAACTTTGCAAAAAGAGGGTTTCAATATAGCCTGATAACGTAGCTTAGCTTGCTATTCAACTGCGTTTTTACATATCTCTTACATAGTGAACGTACGTAAGTGATTTTATCTTTTTCAAACGAATGTTGTATTGGCTCACAAGTTTCGGTGGCGGTCTGGTCACGCAAAAACTCAGTTGCTCCCAGAGCAGAGTAGCTGCGGGAAGTGGTGGTTTGTTGAGTTGACAGCGGCGCCGACGCTAGAGCGTGAGTCAATAGCAAGGACTCCAGCTGCATAGGCGCGTGCTCACGCCATACGCGCAACCAATCGGAGCCGTTTCGCTTCCGCCGGGGAGGAAAAGGGCAGGAAAGGGTTTCGCGTGCACTGCGGCGGGTATGCTTTCGTTCCCTTCAGTCTCGGAAAGTGAATGGGATGGCCACCCGTTGTGCGTTTCCCGGAGAAACAGGCAGCCCTCGACGAGCGGCGGCAAGAACTCGCCCGTGAAAGGGCTCGCCATTGACGCACCGATCCAGCCGTTGAGGCCTAAATATAGTCCGGCGTAGCGTCAGCGCGCACACGTTACGTCTCGTTGACGTCTGTAGTTGGACCGATGGTTCGGCGTACTGGCGCACCCAACGTAACCCGACGCGGCCAACGCGCTCCGACGCGCCCGGCGCCCAGCGACGCTCACCCGCACGCCGATAACGTCGGACTATAAACGCGCCTTTAGATCTACCCGAGCCCAGGTAATCCGACAGCAACGAGAAGATCCCGAGCTGAGGGAGCGGGAGGCCGGAGCAATCCGGCACCGTTACCTGTGGGCCACTTAACCGTGACGGAGATCGGGTGCACGCAGGTCAAGCTTCGCTAAACCCCATTTTCGTGTAGCGGAAAGGTTGGTATTTTTTTTGCAAGCCTTGCATGTGCGTCCGAAAAGTGCGAGAGGGAGCACAATGACAGCCGGGTGCGCAGTGCACAACTGGCTTCCAGGTGAACGTACTTACACGGACAGAAAGGGACGACAACACACGCTGCATGGCATGTGTCATCGTCCCTTTCTCGCCGTGTCAGTATGTTCTACTGGAAGCCAATTGTGGTATGTGCAACCAACGAGCTCAGGCAAACACTATTCGGGAGCGCAGTGCTTTTGTGCTTTTCATTTCTGCTGTTTTGGGGCGAAATCAGCACACGGCTTTCGTTCGTTGCCTCCATGATCTCCCGATCTTGAAGGCCATATGCTGGAGTGCCTATTTCTCGACTTCGCCGATAGGTGGCGCTGCTATCCATGAAGTACGTAAACATGTCCACAATAGAGATTAGTAAGAGGCGATTGCAAGATTGGTGGAAGAAAAGTAGGGAAACGACAAAAGAACGGAGACGCACAAAAGCAAAGTTCGGAATAGGGGATCAAAGTTGGTTGTGGGAGTTCATAGTGTTTTTTCTTTTTTAACCTAGGCAGGACATTAGGCAGTATGATAGCAAGAGCTTGGTGGCGCAACCCACCACCCCGTTCCAAAGGGGATGCTCATAACATCCATCCATCTATCCATCTATCCATCCATCCACCCACCCACCCACCCACCTACCCACCTATCCGTCCGTCCGTCCGTCCGTCCGTCCATCCATCCATCCAACCAACGCGCACATTTAAAGCGAAATATGAGAACGAAGAAAAAGCATGCGCTTGCGCTGTAAAGCGAAGGAAACGATTTAGCATGTTTATTAGAATATCAATATATCGGCCCAGTGGTCGATTTTGGCACTTCTGGCCTCCTTCAATCCCTTGGGTCCAGCGAGAACAGGCGGCAAGTAAACATGTTCGCAATATAGGTTAGTAAGCGGCGATTGGTAGATTGGTGGAAGAAAAGTAGGGAAACGACAAACAATGGAGGCGTACAAAAACAAAATTCAAAATAGGGGTTGAGAAAGTTCGGTTATGGGAATTCATCGTGGGTTTTAATTCTTTTTTTTCTTTTTTAACAAAGGTAGCAGATTAGGTAATATAATAATAAGAGTTTGGTGGCCCAACCCACCCCCCCATTCCAAAGGGTACGCTCATAGCATCCATCCATCAATTTCTGTCGTTAGACTTGACGCGTTCGAAGCGCGAAGTGATCTAGAAAACTCCGCAAGCTTATATCCATAGCACACTGCCGCTGAAGCGGCCTGAGAGTAACTGAAAGCCGTTTACACAGTCATTTGCTGTACTAACGAAGCGAATTCTGCAAAAGCAACGCCAAATTGAGTTCAATGTGGGCTGCCGGGACCACCGCCATGTTTTACGTAAACTGTGTACTAAAATCTACCATGCAACGATGGTACAGGTACATCTGAAAAATAGCGTGCGTAAAAATTTACAGTATGAATATGAGTATAGCATCTACCTTAAATGTACAGGCATGGATAAACATATATTTAAGGACATATACGCTTAAATATCTACGGGTCATAATGGAGACGCCGACAGCAAAAATTCGCCTGGAGTGTTCATATAATTGCTATCGCGATAAAAGCATTTCCAGAACCACTAGGAGTATTGCCGATCAACTGCACGGGAGCAAGAAATGCTTGTAAGCTGGTTCGTTGCTATTAAAAATTGGAGCACGTTGTCGCCTTCGCACCTAAACATGTGAGAACCTTGAAAACACAACTTTAAAACCACGGCTACCTGCTGTGTGCACTAAAATGGATCGAAATTCACTTGCACGCGTTATAGTACAGCTTATGTTTATGATCTCTTTTAGCAGAAATATATCAATGGAATGAAATAATAGATGCAGTGTGGAGAAGGCAAAGAAAGAAAATCCTATTCTTCTAATGCACGTGTCATTTAGGCAAGCCACAACGATCATCATTAAAATGAGGCGGTGTTGGGAAAGAATAAGCTGAACAAATATTTTATTGTTTACGGCCGATTACAGTGCTCTGGTATAGAATGTTCGAATGGTGAAAATGGAAGCAATAGGGTATGTCACCAATGAGTATACAAAAGGGAGTTGTAAAAACTTTACAGGTTATCTGTATAAAGGGAACCACCTCAATTCATAATTGTGACAGGACGTCCCAGCTTCTCCATTCTTGAGTTTTTGAATCGCTCCTAGTCCTTCTTCTAAATAACTGCATCATTTCAGTTTTTCGGAGTAATACGGGAAATGAAAACTTATTTAATTGCATAACTGGTAAGTATAATTGGGAACCACATTTTGACAGTAAGGTAGTTTTAAAGTTTCTGCAAGATGGTAGGTACATGGCAAGTTATCAGCCGGATATATTTATAGCGCTTCCTATCATTAGAGGCTGCTGTTTGGATAAAACTTTTGTAAAGCATGTGACTTCCAGCCCTTTCGTTCAAGGGCTCACTGGTGAGGTACGAGTACAAGTGTTACGTCGACATCATCCCTTTGTATAAGAATTTTATGGTCATGGCATACATCCCTAGGTATTGTCATTATCTTAATGCCAATGCATTTTAAGCAATTTACAGCGATTAATTTTAGGCCTCTGTACAGCCATGTTACATCCACCGTTCACAACTCTGATACCACGTTTTATCATCGACAATTGATTCATTACCTTTTGCTTGATCGCTCTTGGCCACATCTGTACCCTTGCGATAATAGAATCCATAAATCATCATCACGAAGAATTCCCCATTTCTCCCTGCCGCATGTACAGCCTTTCAAACTCCCCACATTGAATGATATTTGACAAATTATTCCTAAGCTTCCTTCCCTCAAGAAGCGGAGCATGTGTAAATTGCGCCAAGTACGACCATGGCTGCGTTCACAAAAACAGCTCGTCCTGTCGAAAACTTTCGGCCTGAATAAGGTGTCCACTAAGTCCTTTAGTGGCTGCTCGCTGGCTTTCAGTAACTTCTGTCGGTACAACGACGTTTTTCACGATGTACCAATGAAAAATACAGATGCGCGCTGCTTAGCGGCAGGCGCGAATCCGACAATTTTGGAAACAAAATGCAACAGCAAGCAAAAGAGTGAAGTGATTGGCACATACGCACGTATATGGAGGAAGAAGACGCGCTCACATTTCCGCCAACTCCTTCGAACAGTATACTAAAGAAAGAGGCCTGCAAGGCTCAACGGAGAAATCGGAGCTACTCAGAGTCTGGATACACAAACTAAACAGGATAATACCCACGGACGAAACTCTCCGCCTCAGCGTGTACCTCGAGGGCCAGAAGATACCCGAGAAGGCCATGACAAGATTGCTGGGGATGTGGCTCCAATCTTAGCAACGGAGCAACCACACCCAGGCGCTCCTGAAAAATACAACGCTACAAGTTGCCAGAATCATTAACAGAATCGCCACTCGTAAGACAGGACTGCGGGAACAGGACACTTTGAAACTAGTAAGCAGCCTAGTCATCAACAAAGTCGTCTATCTATAGTATACCAATGGATGAATCTGCATGAAGAGAAAGAAGCGGAAGTAATCTTTCGCAAAGACGGCGCGGAAACTCTTAATCAGTACGCCTACAGAGAAACTCCTTGCCTTGGGGTGCACAATATCTTCCAAGAACATCGGGAAGCTGAGCTCCGGGCACAAAAAGAAAGATTCCTGCAAACACCAAAAGGCCGAGCACTCCTCAAATGCCTTGGCTATACCAAGCAAATTAAGAGAATGGCAACAACAGCTAGCATACCAGATGAAATCCGCAGGCAGCTCAGAGGGAACCCGATACCGGAGAACATGGACGCGAAATGGCACGAAGGCAGGCGGGCACCACATGAAGATTACATCCAATACACGTACTCCAGCGAAAACGGCGTAGTGTACGTAGACACAGTCAAATGAGATCTTAAACGAAGATGTAGCGTGGCCACGGTCATCAACGCAAACCATCGTGAAATCTCAAGCGGCTCAATAAGCCAAAGCACCATGACTGAAGCTGAGGAGCTAGCTGTCACTCGAGCAGCGGCGGAGGACTTCAGAATTGGCAAATCTCTTTCAATTCTGACTTATTTTCAAGACGTTTGCCGGCATTTCCTGAGCAGTAGAATAAGCCACCGCGCACTCCGTGTACTCCTCGAGACGACAGGCGATGTAACGCACAACACGATACAACCACAGCCGATCAAACACAATATACTGTGGGTGCCGGGACATGCTGAAATGGCTGGGACCAAAGATGCGGACAGGGTAGCTCGAAGGTTTGCAGTCCGAGCACCGGAAGTATCCACACTGGAAAGCCTACCATATGTTCCAAATGAATAGTCGGCTTTACTGGCACAATACAGGGGAACCAGGATACGATATCCCCTCCCAAATAAATCACTCACGAGGACGGAGGCCCCTAATATGAGACAGCTCCACAAAGGAACTTTCCCCAACCTGAGCCTACTGAGTAAAATGTACTCCACCGGATACGCAGCTAAACGCCCGGGGTGCGGTAAAAAACCCGCCTTGTATCACACCACATGACGATTCCAACTTATAACAGCAGTCTCCAAAACATAAATCCAAGTGCTGAGCAGTTGGAGGGACAGCTGGCCAGCGACCGCTGCGAGGACCAAATTGGTCTCGTGCCGCGAGCACGCAGGGCAGCTGAGGCCGTTGGAGCCCTGGACAAAGGGCCCCGCCCATGCTAAACCCAATCAAGAGCGTCCAAGAAGACCTTGGCGGACTGCAACGAAAGATCCTGCAGAGACCAAAAATGTTTTGGTCATGATGAAGTTTTCACGAGTATCTCATTTGTAACTTCTGTTAAGTCATATGAAGTAGCACGAGGAACATGCTTCCAATCACTCCGTGTGACCCCCTAGCTAAATCTATTCATCAGACTGCTCCTTTGTCATTAGCGTTTTCTTTAGAATGACTGCAAATCTATTATTAAAATAAACAGGTGCGCAATAGTTTCCCTCCATGGTCTCAGCGTTGCAGTGACGCCATTCTCATGTATTCTGTTGCGAGATACGCATGTTTTTGTTTCTTCTCCATCTTTCACTATTATAGTGTTGGAGTTTTACTATTCCATTAGAAATTTATTTTTCTGAAAGAGTACTGTCAGGTATGAAGGTAGAAAAGAAAATCATTTGTATGCGGGAAGAAGCGCCCATTTTTCTCTATAAGAAGAAAGCACATTCTCCCTTCGTCTTTTTCTGAGTTCTCCGCAGGATAGCATTCCCGATTTGAGCACTTCATTAGGGCCTGTCTGAGCAGCCGAGCGCCATGTCTTCTCTTCCGTAATCCCAGATGCCAGATTGGCTTCAGACCGCGCAGTTTGCGGGTGATGGCGCCACCGAGGGACGTTCTTTTTCCTGTGTTCTACACCACGCAAGCCAAATGCGGGCTATTACAAGCTATATTTTCCCAATTTCCTCTCCGCCAGCCTTGTCTGTCGCGTGCTAAGAAAGGATACGGATACTGCATCGATAGTCTGCGCGCATTTCTAGATGCAAGCATAATCCGACGTAATGAGACATTGTATCGGCATGGTGCCGGCATCTCCTTTTTCAAAACGCTGTCTTATCACATGTTTATTTAGCTATAGGGAAGATTTTTTAGCTTGATAAGCGTACTTGAGACGTTCTGCTTTGTCAGAGAAAATCATTTTCTGCGATTTCCTCTTCTTCCAGTGTGTCCTTGTTTTTCTTTGAAATCTCTTGGTCCCGCATCATTGAAGCTCGTTTGATGAATATAGGACATATATAGGAATGGGAACACAGAGTACGTGTGCCACTTCTTCTCTCTCGTCTTTTCGTGCTGTTCTTTTGTTGAGTATGTACTGACTACCCCAAGTCACCACGGTGTTTCAATAGGATATTGGTTTGAGCAAGTTGGTAGAATTCAATGACGAAGTCATGAGGCCAGAAATTTACGAAGTTCCATTATAAAAAGCGCACTGTTTATATATTCTTGGCGTAGTGCAATATCTCCAACCTTAATAATTGTGCATCCTAACCACCATGGTTGCTTAGTGGCTATGGTGTTGCGCTGCTAAGCGTGAGGTCACAGGAACAAATCCCAGCCACGGGGGCCGCATTTCGATGGGGTGAAATGCGAAAACACCCGTGCACTTAGATTTAGTTGGACGGGAAAGAACCCAAGGCGGTCCAAATAATTCCGGAGTCCCGCACTACTGCGTGCTTCTTAATCAGATCGTTGTTTTGGCAAGAAATACCCCGTAATTTAATTCTGTATCCCACAGGGGTAGTTTTCTCACATGAAGATGGAAGTAATCCATGCTGTGTGCACTTTGACATTGTGCACCTGTTAATCCCGACAGAAACATGTCAGGCGCGCTACATTAAAGTACAAAATATCCATGACGCGTATTGTGTGACGAAATTGTGCCCATAAAGTTGTAGAATTACTGTGCGATTGTCAGAAAATTTATGGCTAAGCCTATCTGTGTGTACAAAGTGTGTTTGCTAAGTCCATCACTAAGACAACGTAGGAGTGAATTGCGAAGAGGCCGCATATAACGATGTTACTCGATGTCTTCTATATGAGGAAACCGAGAGAAGCTGCCAGTGTAATATGAGCGGACTCCTTGAGCGTTTCGTGCCTTGCGCAATACTCTTCCGGCCGTTGTCTTCTGCTCCGCAAAGCTCGAGAGTTATGCGACGCGTTCCCCAGTTTATGAAGCAGGCCTTCATAAAACGCGCAATAGAAGGAGGGGAGGAACCTAAAAAAGGTGGCTTGCTTTCTTTAAATAAGACGGTCAATATAAAATCAAACTACTACGCCGAGAGCAGCGTAGTAGTTTGAGCGAGAACGCTATTTCATAGAACGCTATTTCATATTTCAAATTTCATATGCAGGAAGCAGGGCCTTCACACACCTATATATATATATATATATCTCGGCGAGCTCGAGATTGGGAGTCAAGCCCGAACCACGGCTAACGCTTAAACATTGACATTACGCGCGCCTAACCGTCCTCTGAATTTTTTTGTTTCAGATTTTGCTCTTCCTATGTCGGCATGGTCTAGCAGCAAAACATTAATAAAACATTAAAATTACTCTGCAGCGAAGGCACAGAAACTGCAATTGTATTTCATTCACTAGGTTAATATCATCAGCTGGCAAAATTCTCACGTCACTGGTGATCTTGCACTCAAGAGAACCACCTGTTTCCAGTCCACATTAGTACCCATTTTTCTATAGTAGACAAGGGCAATATTGTTTTTCCATTCGTTTCTTTTAAAGTTATATATTTTGTCACGAGAACATTGCGGAAGAGGTGAGTGAGTGAGTGAGTGAGTGAGTGAGTGAGTGAGTGAGTGAGTGAGTGAGTGAGTGAGTGAGTGAGTGAGTGAGTGAGTGAGTGAGTGAGTGAAACAACTTTATTTGGTCCACTATAGACGTAAGCGAACTCCACGCCACCTGGCTAGGCCCACTCGGGGACCATCAGGTGAAACCTGACGGCCCTCTCGCGAGCCCTCTGGACTACCAGGATTGCGGAAGAGGTGGGAAAATTTTGCTCAAACGCCACGTCATCTCTGCTAGTTTTCGTCTGCTAGAAAAACTCAAGAAAAGCAATTCTGCGATCCTAATAAGTGCAAGAAAAAGTCGGACTAACACCATATGACACAGTTTGCCAGCAGTTTTTGCAAAAATACACCATGTCCAACAAGATCAAATGCCTCTGAAAATTCAAGATACACGGAGCCAACTTGCCTGCGGCTAGTGACGGAAGGGCCAATGATATTCACAAGAGACCCCGGTCTGATTCCAACAGGCTTGCAACGAACAAAGCTAAGCTGGCAGCTGCTTATCTTACATTAAAAAAATAAACATTTGCTTGAACATAGTAATCAGAAAAACTTAAAAAAAGAGGAAAGAAGCGAGATGGGACTTTAGCTTTTAGCATAGATCATGATGCCTCACGTGTGAGGAGGGACGACTACTGATATTTTCCACTCAGAAAATAGTACACTTTCGCGCAGACAAAGAGTAAAAATGCAGATTGAAAGGAGGCTAATTAAAAGAGACCGACGCAGACGAAGGCCGTGCAAACACTGTTGCGCATTTTGCGATCTACCGGCCTTTGTGAATGTGTTTAACTGGAACGCCTCTTGTGTGTGTGCACATGTGCCTTCGCGTGTGCGTTTTTTTAATGTTTTCCTCTCTGTCCACTTTCTAACCCCTATCTTCCATCCCCACTGTAGGGTAGCAAACCGGAGACTGATATCCGGTTAACTTCCCTGCCTTTCCCCCTTATCTTTCTCTCTCTCTCTCTTTCTTTCTCTCTATCTCTCTACAGTAAAGCTTGGTACCTCACCATGAGCACGGGGGGGGGGGGGGTTTGGTTACGACTTATTTTCAATTTCTTTTATGTCAACACACAGACAATAGATCCTGCCTTTTCTTCTGGAAGTACGATTGAAAATATGTAGTGCCTCAAGTCACAGAGAACTGTCAAACCCTGCATAAACATGGATACCTGATTACTTTTTCTTCTATGATGTATTATGCGCACATTTTCTCTAATTTTCTGTTGTTTCTGTTAAATTTAGAGGAGCATTCTTGTTTTTCATCTTCTTAGCCTACCTTTTTATCATTGAATGCGGAGCATTTTAGGTTGTTTCTAAAGGGCCAGGACAATGAGTCTATACAGCGCTATCTAGTGGTGTACTGCATTGCTTAGCCAGCCACCCAAGTACTTATGTTTATGCGGGCTGACTATATATCGCACTGAATTCAAGAAAACAAATTAAGCAATCGGAATATGTGACTAATCCCCGCAGCAAGAAACTAATACCGACTGGGGGACGGCCGAATAATAATTAGGCCAAAGATACAAGATAACCTTGCTCATCAGCACACTCGTAAGTCCGAACCGGTGTGAACGGGAAGCGAAGGCACGACACGAATTTGCAGGGCTTCTCTACTTGGCAGGAAGCCAAATTACGTCCCGGAAGTCTGAGTATAAATGGACGAGGCTTAAAAAAAAAAGCACCCGTGCTAAATTAGAAGCACCACCTTCGGTAGTCAGATCGAATACACCGCGGAAACTAGAAGACAAGAATATCTTAGGACAGATGCCGGCACCCATTATGTGGCTCCATACTTTCACCTTTCAGAGAACTCAGATGACATTATGGGTCAGCTGAGACGACAAGTTGTGCCGGTTTTGCGTGGCTGAACAAAAGTGTGAGTGCGATTTCAAGCTCGTTTTTTTTTTTTCACTTTCCGGGTACCACTCACTCCGCATTTGACGACTTCCTTTCTTGAATATGAGGGAAGATGCGCGACAATAGGTTTCTCGAAGAAGTCTTGCGTCGCAAAAAGACCCAACCAAGTGACTCACGCATTATCGTCGTCTTCGGCATGGCAAGTGCAAAGTGTGCACTTTTAACCGAGAGACGCAGCTTTATAATAGCATGCGCGTACCGTAATCTCTTTGGTGCTTGCAGAAGGCACCGTAAAGTTCGACCTGGCGAGTGACAAATCCTCAATTTTCAGAGGATCTGCGGAACGCGTGAAGTATATAAACTGTGCTGGCCGAGTCTTTTAGCCCGCACTACTGCGTTTATTAGGTTTGATGTTGCTGAAACGTTTCACTATATAATAACTCATCTGTTCAGATTATATTTTTCGATCTGTGCACTGCAGCGACGCCACTATAACGACTAAGTTCTCGCCGTCCCTCTATTTCGGCCCCCTCCCCCCCCCCCCCTTCCCCGGAATGGAACAGGGAGGAAGCGGGCGTCAGCCTGCTGCCAGTGGTTGACGGGGACCACTTAGTGCGCCTCCTCGCTCTAACTCCCCCCTTTCGCCTCGCCCCCTTCCCTGTTGGGCAGGTGATGCGGAGAAAAGCAACAGAAAGGGAAAGCTGATGGCAGCAACGTAGGCACGTCAGCAAGGAGCTGAAGTAAGCAAATACGTGTCCGAACAGTGTGCCCTTGTCAGGAAATATTTCGTCTGGAAACGGCATTGTCAGGAAACAGCTGTCAAAATCGAACTGATCGTTCCCGGGCGTTCTTTGTTGCTTCTAGCTAGGGATGTTGAATTCAGGCCAGGCCCTATCCCACATGTTATAGGAGAGCAGCTAAAGCTAATAGCAAGGGGCACTTAGTGTATCACAAAAAAAAAGAAGGAAGGCAGTCAGCAGATCTTAGGTTCCATTCAATCAACCAGAAACTAAAAAAAAAATGCAAGGGGCAGTTATCCCTACGTGGATGAATTCGAAAGCACTGCATCCACCACGCGATGCTTAGGATCTTTCAGTCGTCTTAATTTCACTTCGCCTTAATTAATACCAAAGATCGAAGGTTGAACTCCCACCAAAGGTCGAAGAAAATACTCGCAATAAAGGTCGTGGGTTCGAGTGCATTAATTGACTCTACCTTAATTAACTGTACCTAAATTAACTTCACCTTAATTACCAAAGGCCGTGTATTCGACACCCACCAAGGGTCGTGGATTTGAGTGATTTAATTAACTATACCATTATTACCTGTGTGTTAATTAATAACGTCTTAATTAAGACCAAAGTTGGTTGGTTCGAGTCCCAACAAAGGTAGTGGGGTCGAGTGAACTAATTAACGGTTCTTTAATTACAGTAGCTTTAATTAACACCAATGGTAATGGGTCAGGCTTGCACTAAGGTCGTTGGCTTGAGACCTTAAGTCTATCTAAATATTTGTATCTTAATTAACTTGGTCCTAATTAAATGAAAGGTCGCGAGTTCTACTGCCACTAGTGATCGAGGGTTTCACTTGCAGCAAAGGTCGCCGGTTCGAATGTCGTAATTAACTATGAATTAATCAAACGTACCCTTATTAAGTTCGCCTTAATTAGCACTAAAGAACGTGGGTTCGACTCCCCTCCAGAGATCGAGGGGTCGTGGCCTTTTCGTACCATCGTGTGGCCACGCCGACAAGTACACCGCATTTTCCGCCGAAAGAGCCATTTAATGCTTTCACACTAAAAACAGCTTTAAAAGTGCGTTCAAGGGATATCGAAGTTGAAAGAGGATCCCGTCGCTATCGCAAGAAACGCTGAGGAGCCTAAAAACTGGAGTTGCCAGTCCAACCTTGTTACGGGGTTGATGCAAATGGATTCGACTGAAATGCTTCCCAGGTTGGGCGAGAAAAATGTATTTCAGGGTACACTTGAGGTAAGGAGCATCGGAATTGAAAGAATCCCTCACCACCACAGGCCGAAGCAAAGGGATGCATCTAATGTTCGGCCCATAAGCTTGAAAATACCGAATTAACGCGTCAAAGTTGCCAGCCGTCAACTGAGCCCACTGCGGCGGAGCCTATACAGATGCCGGTGCGTTGGATGTAGAACTGGCCGTCGTAATTGATGGCAGTTGAGTGAAGATAAGGATCTGAAAGCATCGAAAAAGTGTCACTTTAAGACAAAGCTTTATCTCGGGCCCAACTCCGATGCCGCCTATTCAAACACGTGTAAAACGCTGAAATGCTTTTCTGAGAAAACGACTTTGCCAATTTCAATGAAATTTGTTTCATCTAAGATAAAAAAGTGAATTGTAGTGACTGCTGGAAGCGAAATCTTGATTTAAGGCCTAAATTTATCAAAAGGAATTTTCAATAATTGTCCAGCTTAATAAATAGAACCAAGAAGTTTACAAATTTGTAGTTCTGTACGAAGAATAGGTGGCACAGTTCTGTAAACTGCATACATTAGAGCATCCAAAGTGGATAAATTAGATATATCAGTGTATGTCTTATGCGAATTTCTTACATTGTTTACGAGGGTTTTACATGAGTCCTACTGATGCATTAGTGATACAATTTAAGAGCCATGTATATTACATCAACCTTTCCCGCTTTAGATGTACTATTATATGCAACTTACAGAATTGCCATATCGTTTTTCATTGCTGTGTGACCAGATTTGTAATCTTGATAGTTTCATTTTCTTTAGTGTCAGTTGTTATTAAAAAATGACGGCCTCAACCAAAAGTCCACCCGCAACAGTCACTAGATCTTAACGTTTTCTTTTAAATGCAACAAGCTTTCATCAAATTCGATGCAGTGGTTGCCGAGGAAAAAATGATTTCACCTTTCCCATGCATTTAGATAGGAACCCCCTAGCTAAAGGTTTAGCTCAGGTGCTTCTATCTAAATACATGTAAAAGGAGAATTCGTTTTTCTCGGCAACCACAGCGCCAAATTAGGCTAGGTTTGTTGCATTTAAAAGAAAAACATAAAGTGTAGTGACTGTTTGTTTCCAATTTTCGATATAGGGCGTCAATGTTTTATCAAAAATTTGCAGAAGTCGAAAATTTTCAGAAAACGAAACCATCAAGTTTAGAACGCTGTAAGTCAGCAATGGAAAATAATATCGTAATTCTGCGAATCGCATTTCATAATACATATAAAGCGGACAAAATTAGTCGTCACACATGAATCTAAAAAAAATTATTAATATGGAAATACAGCTTTTGCAGAACCCTTGTACACAACGTAACGGTTTCACGTGAGATATAAATTGACATATCAAACTTGCCCGCTCTGAAGGATCTAATGGATGGCACTTACAGAACCGCGATATCTGTTCTTGACGCAGAGCGATTAATTTGTAAACATTGTGCTTCTATCTTTTTCGGGTTTTCGAAATTTTGAAAATTCAGGTCCTAAATCGAAATTCCGCTTCCAACAGACACTACAATTTACCTTTATCTCTCAAATGAAACAAATTTCATTAAAATCGATCCAGTGGTTATCTCAAAAAATCTTTTCTGCGTTTTACATGTATTTGAATAGGTCGCGTCGTATTTGGGCCCGAGCTAAAGCTTC
Organism: Dermacentor albipictus; assembly: GCF_038994185.2. Taxonomy (NCBI): domain Eukaryota; kingdom Metazoa; phylum Arthropoda; class Arachnida; order Ixodida; family Ixodidae; genus Dermacentor; species Dermacentor albipictus. The sequence continues at coordinate 320,402,163 of NC_091821.1, read as the reverse complement.
CTCTTAAGATCTACATAATCTTGAAAGTTCAGTTCTCCCAAATATTCTATTCTTTCACACACAGCACACATCAAACCATCACGCGGCATAGAATAATCTAAGCCCTCAACATCTATTAAAAAATGGGGTTAGTGCAGGCCCCTTGTCTTCATTATTTGCGAAGATAACATATTCGGAGCTTCTTACTAGCAAAGGGTCCTATGTCTGCAACTTCTTCAGGGAGCTGTGTCAAACTTTTTCCACATGGCACTGCCACGACGTCTTCTCGCACACTGTAACCCTAGAAGAGTAATCAGGCTTGCGGGTTTTGCAAGTGAAGAAAACATAAGAAAAACTCTGAATCAGCTTTGTTAATAAGCTGCCGTAACGAGTCCAGGTGCAAGTCGTTGAGTGCGGCCTGATTTTGCTGTTTCAGTTCGGACGGAACATCTTTGAAATTCTTCAATTAGCTTGCTTGGATTTTTTCGTTGAAATCTCCCCAAGCGTGTGAACGCGCTCGCTTGCCCGCGAGGAGCTCATAAATCGAAGAACCGTTCAGCGGCGTTCAATAGGACATTAAAGATTTCGCTTTCGCATTCATAACTCATAGGAAGTGCATAGATGTCCTTGGATATCCTTAAAATAAGTTTTGTGACCAGCGACATAAATATAAATATTAGGCTATTTGCACGCACTTCACAAAGAGCGTAAAGACTACAGCGATCACACTGAAATTAATAGTGCGCTGTGCAAAGTAGCGAAGAGGATTTAATAATGGCAGATGGTGATTAATCAGCCTGTTTGATGGCGCGGCTATTCCGTCCAAACGGGTGCACAGTGACCTGGTATTTTTCATGTTTCACTGGCTCTCTACTTAAAAAGGGAAACACGAAATGTGCACCTGGCCAAAAACGTCCAATTTTGACATCACTTCCATTTTTCTGCATCCCTGGATTTACATCTTCATAAAGAGAAGAAGTATTAAAAATCTTGATATAATATGACTGTATTGAATACGCTATTATCCACTTTCGGGAACCGTACGTTTCACTGCAAAGAAGACACGAACGTCCCGGAAGCTGCCTGGCTCGAAAAGTTCAAAGCATGGGCAGAATATTGTACTGAGCGAAGCCCAGCCAAGAGGCGTAGAGTGCGACAAAGATTGATTTCTTCACATTTATCAATGGCACGGAGCACGGCTTTCCACGATTTCTGGAGTTGTGTGGACCGGCTGCTGTGTTCGAAAAATGACAGAAAGATGACCGAGTACATTCTGACGCCCTGAAAGCATCGACTGAACGACTTTGATTATCGTCAGTTAAAGGATAACGATAAATCACCAGCCCTTAGTTGCGAAGGAGATTAGGCGAGCAAACGCGTTGCTGCCAGACACCGGGCCAGACCTGGTATTAAAACGTTTTGCTCGCATTCGCCTAAATCAGGGAGAGGGGGATGCGTGCTTTTACTTTGTTGCTCGAGGTTCGCGTTAGCGCCGCTTCCAAGTAATTGCATTTTACAAATCGTACCTCCATTAGGATGATCGATTACAGACTGTGTCCTAACGGCCAGAAATTTTCGTTTTTGTAATGCTGTGCTCTTTGCCTGGGAACGAGGCGTCAAGTTTTGTGCAAGTGGTCTCCCCTAATCATTGTGAAAATATTTCGTTCTTTGAGGAAGAAGTCTTTCTTTTGTCCACGTTTCTTTTTCAGTTTAATGGGGTGATCACAGGTCCATGATAGAAAAAAAAGGTGCAAGTGTATTTCGGGCACTACCAGAGCCATGGTTCCGAAAATACTTCTAGCCCCTTCAAAGTCCTTGATACGACTCCTCAGAGCCTGTCGTTAGATCCAGGTACATTTAGTTTGTCTACAGACAAAATGAGAAAGAGCAGCTGGTTTGAGGAATAAGAATGACTTGTCATCATGTATGAGGAATAATAATCAGCCTCTCTTATACAGCCAAGCTGTTAGCCTCTAGTTACGCAGAAGTTTTCCTGGCGTGCTTACCCAAAACACGGCAGCTGGAAAAGAGGCTTGTGTTAGAGTTTCCAGGTGACAGCATTATCTTTTCTCTTATATTCGAGTTACAATCCGATGCTATCATGTCCGCAGTTTTTGTCGTACTTTACGAATTTTCTGAGGTATTTTACTTTGACAAATTCAATTATTTCAGTAAAGCACTTGCGCTAGGTGGAGGGCCTACAAGCATGATGATGTATTCTGCGCTAATGGTACCGCCACATAGTGGCCACGGCAACTCAGACAGACCTCGAACGGCAGCTCAAAAAGGGGCTTTGTCTTTCAGTTTCCGCCTCAACGATTTATGTTTTCTCGTATGTTCGAATAACAATCCGAAGCTATCATGTCTGCAGCTTGTGTGTAAGTCGTGCTTTACGCATTTTTTGACGCAAGTTACTCTTAAACATGAATTTATTACAAAAAGACACTTGAGCTTGGCGGAGGGCCTAGAAGAATCACGATGTATGCTGCACTTCCGCACGTGTGCAGGCGCGCGTGACGTAGGTCGCTTGTGGGGACGGTGCCTGTCTGTAGTCCGCATCAGCTTCCCTGTACATCCACTTTCCCAGGGTGGAACAAAGGTGCATCTTTATTATCAGTAATCATGTAGAAGGAGAGAGAAAGCTCTTCATTGAAAATGCAGTGTTTAGCCATATTCAATAACGAGTTCATACGCGTAAACATATATAAACACCACAAAGTGAGAAATAGAAGGGGTCTAGTAATAGACAATGTGCAAGACCTGCAAGTGCGCCTCATTTTCTTTAACGCTACCAAGGTGGCTAGAATTGCAATTGAAGTGTCAGCATGGAACTCGACGGCATCATTCTTGCCACCGTCCGTTCCCCGCACCGTACAAGGTTTCAAGACGCGTTTCTCAGCTTTGGCAACACTGCTAGCAGGAAAGCGGCCATCTCGGTTAAGAAAGTTGACTGTGTGGGAAAGTTTGCTAATGGACTTTTGCAGATATCGTTTACTGTCTCCTAAAATGGACTACGTCCACCCAGATGAAGGAAAAAAAAGAAAGTATAGAAAAGTAAGATAAATGAGATAAAGAAAGGAAAAGGGAAGAGGAGCACCAAAACACATCACATCACACGTAGACTACGAGTATTACGGGCATTACAGACGAGAGTCTGGCCCCATAGTTGACAAATATATATATATATACACACAAACACTTTCCTGTAGCTGGGTTTGAACAAATGACCGCACAGAAGGCCAATACCCCAACCATTGAGCTATGGATGCTCAGTAGCGCCTCTTTAAAATTTTCTCGCCTGTACGAGACCTCTCCTAGGTGATGTTCCACTGTTTCTCCAACACAGCAGGTGTTGCCTCGCGTGTTGTGTCGCGCCAATATGTCACACCTCCAGGTGTACAGAATGAACACTATTCGGGGAGTCATTGTTGCTGTCCATGCAACTCAAGAAAAATTACCACGAGGCGTGTGTCGGGCCGGTCTGTGGGATGGTTGTCTGCGTGCTTGGGCTACTGCGCTGAAGATTTTTCAGGGATAGTTTAGTTTTCTTTTTTTGAAGTTTACTTATGAAATGTCATTTCGTTGTTGCTAGGGGTTCGTTACTGGTGCTTCCGGCAAGCGAAGCACTGCTCTGTAGGGACCCCGAGCAGAAGCGACAACGCTTCAAAATTTAACATGGCACTCGGTTGAACTCTATAAGAAATCCGTGGACTCCGGAGCAAACATCTCTATGGCTGTATTCTGAAGTAGAGGCCCCAACAGAAAAAGTGGAACCGCAACGCAGAACCTTACTGTCGTTGCCGATGCTTTGTTCGCCCTTTGGGCAAAACTGCCACTTTATTCAATGGAAACAGTTTCCTCTATGTTCTTCCTGGTGTGATTGTCTGTCTGTTTTCAACTCCATTATTCCGTTCCGCCCGCTATGGGAAGGTTGTTTTGTACCAGCGTTGGAGCTTTCTCGTCTAGTAAATAATAAAGCTAACGGGTTCGCCAGTATTTATACTTGTGTCCTCTTTGTATCTTGCCGCTTTCTACTGTATGTGCGCATATGAAGTGGGGCTTGCCGCTCTATTCCATGCAGCTTCTCGAGCAATTGAAAGGAACGACCATGCCTATTATTCGAGGAATTTGTTCGATGAAACTTATCTCCTGAAAACACGACAGGAGACGGGTTTTGGAAAGATTCTATTAACGGTGGCCTTCCGTAAATACGGTAGAAAATGAAACGTGAGCCCAACGTGGGAGTTGTCCGAGCACTACAGTATTCCGGGTAGTATAGAGGCCACATTTATTTCCGTCGCGAATACGTACTCCAGGAGCGCTCTCGAGTGTAACCGACGGGTGGACAACCGACTACCAATTACTCAAACTTTCTTGCATGACATTGGCAGTGGCCGGCAGATCGGTTCAAGCTGTCTAATTTAAATGTAGGTACTACGTTCACATAAGCAAAAAAATAATGATAAAAAAACACGTTGATCACTATCAGACAAGGCTTCAAGCACTAATTATTAAAAATGTGCCTACCATTGCTAGCTTCATGCGAATTTTTCATGTCTCTAATTTATGAAAAAAAATATCTTGAGAAAGAACAAAGGAGAAGGAATTAAATGAACGGTAAACACAGCTGTTTCCAATTGGGCCACCGCCATAATACTACGGCTATACAATGCGGCTGTGATAGCGCTGCAGATGTCCCTTCCATGTTCCTCTCTCCTTTTGCTCGCTGTTATTAGATGGTCATCAAGAACCAATTAGACCGATAGTCAGATCTCACGAAGTTCATATCTTGCTTTGTGGGCGCTTTGCAGCTATTTTCCTTCGTACCCTTGCCGAAGTGTATGAATCATCCCTAAGATCAGCATGGCTAAGATGCAAATATATTTTGCTGTCTCAAATAATATCGCCTCACAATACAAAGTTTACTCTAGAACGACTCCACTTCAGTATTTCCCATGGACATAGGTATTACTTGAAAAACAACGAGTCAGAAATGCTGGGCACAAATGATGGGTGCCTCTAGCACAAACGGAAGGGGAATGCACGAAAGGACGCAAAAGACACAAGCGGCGGACCAAATTTTGAAGCGAAAGTGTCAAATGGACCAGTTAGTGAAAAAGCCAGCATCTGTCATCAGTTGTTTCGAAGACATCAGATGTGTACTAGAAACGAGTGCAAGAATGCAGATATCCATGCAGTGCGCGAACCAAAGCTGATTAGAGTTACAATGAAATGTTACCTACAGACATATATCGCAGCTAGTTGTTTCAGAACAGCGTACTAAGCCTTACGAACGTTAAGTGCAAACATGTTGAGGGAGCTGGCACATAAGCTAAGCCTATCGTGTGGGAAGAGGAACGCGAAGGAAAACGTATAAGCGGTCGTCTGGTGTCTTGTGTGCAATATCGCTAAGAATATTTTGACAGCTTCCATGAGCCCCCAACGTACTCTTTCTACTCTGACACGTATGGCAAGCATTAAAGATGCAAGACTCCCAGAATGATTACAGAAATTGTCTAGGCCGACTTGCGATTCAGGCTAATTAAAAGAAAGCGAAGCCTTATTTCAGCATTTATTGACGATGAGTGATAGCAAGAGTGCAGCCATCAAGTAGTGATTAATATTTAGAAGTTTAATTAAATTAGAAGTTTCTACAAGCTAAAATCCCATTTTATTACGAGGCATGCCGTAATGGGGTGCTACATCACAATCTGATGCTTTAGTCAGTAATTGCTTTATGATTGCTAACGCTATTTCTTGAAAGTCGTGAGCAAGAGCATGAAGACCCCCGATTCCACGATCTTTCTTTTTAGGCAAAAGTTTCGTTACTTAGTTCAGACTGATTTGGGGTTCCTGAGATTTCGGTAATTCGCCACTTTCGTCTCATAAATTAGACGATTTGAGGCCTTCTAGTGCTCAGAAGATTAGGAAAGCAAGCGTCAAAATAAAGATTGGAACAAAGAAATAAAAGAAAAATAATGGGACAAGATAACGCAGAACTATGTACAGCGCAATAATAACACGTAATTAACAATAAAATAAAGGCTGCAATGAATCCTAGATGCGCCTGTTCAAACTGCGCGTGCCTAGAACAAGAAGCGAAAGTGTTGATTTAGTCAACGAAATTTGTGGGTCGATCCTGAAGGTAGTGTAGTGTAAGAAGAAAAAAGTAAATGCTATGTAAAGACCTCCATGTAAGAGTAGTATGGTACTAGATCACAGTAAACTGGTGTAGGTGAAGCAGAGGTGACTCAAGAGTGGTTGACATCGGAAGATAGAAAGACGAGGTCTTCTGGAATAATAATAATAATAATAATAATAATAATAATAATAATAATAATAATAATAATAATAATAATAATAATAATAATAATAATAATAATAATAATAATAATAATAATAATAATAATAATAATAATAATAATAATAATAATAATAATAATAATAATAATAATAATAATAATTCTTTATTTGAGGATTTACAAGGTATACATATGGGCCTGCTCAAGCCAACAGATGCTTGTGGGGCAGTGTCCGGCACCAAGGGACACGTCAGAGCATACACCAATGGCGGTTCACATCACGAAAATAACCGGACTAAGTAGGAAGAAAAGGAAAGAAATCAAGCATACAAATCAAAGACAACAGACTTTACGTCTTTACGACTGCCCAAAGAGAAGGTACTACTTGGGAGGTCATAGAAAGCACAAACACATTTTTCAATTCAATTCTCTTTCTTTACCCGAAAATATCCTGGCTGGTATCCTGGGCTGAAAGCTGCTAGGTGGTGGTGGTAACAACTTTACTGAGATTCTGCTCAGTTATGTTCTGGCAGGCCCGAGTCCTAGGATGGCCCCTCACGAGGAGCGACCCTTTCGGCCCAGGCAACGAGGGCTTTTTGTACTTTTTCATCCGGCGTTCTGAGCAGCTCTTCCCACGTCTGTTGCGAGGGAGCTGGCAGGAGCGACCTGGGAGGGGGTAAGCCTTCGCACTCCCAAAGAATGTGATTTTGGGTAGCCAATGTTTGATTTGTGCAATTTTGACGTATTGGGTTCCATTGCCCGTTGGTAATTATGGCTAGCCAATGTGGGCTGGGGAACGATTTAGTTTGGATTCGACGCAGGATCGAGGCTTGCGCTCGCGTGAGGCTTGCGTTTGGAGGCGGGTAGATTCGCCTTTTTTGCTTGTAATAGTTTGTTATATCGTGGTATGTCGTCGGTGCCTCATCCATGGGGTCCGAGTCTGAGGGGCACATCTCCCGGTTGATTAGACCTCGGGTTACCCAGTGCGCCTCCTCATTCCCTTGATTCCCCGAATGGGCAGGGACCCATACGAGTTCAACAGTGTTTTCATTATTAAAGTCCCGTAGGACTCGCGCTGCACAGACGCCTATGCTGCCTCTCGAAAAGTTGACTATTGCCCTTTTGGAGTCACTTATAATAGTTTGCACGGAGGGATTCATGATGGCCAAAGCAATGGCAGTCTCTTCCGCTTCCACGGTGGACGCTGTTTTTATGGTCGCGGCGTTGAGGATACTTCCCTCTCCGGTCACGGCGCTCACTACGTAAGTTTGGTGGTTTTTCTTTGCCGCATCGACATAAGCGGTGTGCTGGTTGCTTTGGTACCTTTCTTGAAGGCCCTTGGCTCTGGCAGACCGCCTCTTGTCGTGTCTCCCATATCTAGTTCGCACTCTGGGCAAAATGAAATGATCTCGTGGATGCAGTGTTCGAGCAGGGATATATGGGAGGCTAAATTATTTATTCCACAGGTTCCTATGAATAACACTTTCTTTAAATAACAATCTGAACAAAGGCATACGTGAGCATGAAGACACATTATAATTATAGAAATACAGGCCTCTTTTCCTTCCCGATTAGCAAACGTGGAAAAACACGGAACAACAAAACACATAAGGCACCCCGGGCCGGTCTTATAAGGTGTTGCGAAAATTCTCCAAGCGCCGCTCGGTTGTAGTCAATCGTTCGACGTTGGGAGGTTAAAAATCACTTAAGTTAGATAGAATAACACACAAACAGAGACACTTGGGTTTTGGACATATTCACAATACTGCACGCCGTTCGGCACCATGCATGGTATATTCCTGTCGCACACGAAGGCAAAAGCTCGCTGCACACTCGGCAATGTACCGTCTCGCATCGCCGCGTTGCTCCTTTCGCAGTTCCGCTTCTTCGGCTCGTTTTCGACGCTTAGCTGCGGCTTCGCATGCTCCTATAGCGGGGTCCGATTTGTGCCAACGTCGTTTCACTTCGACTTTATGTTGCATCCTCTGAGCAGGGGACTGAAACGTATGCTGTTCTGTGTGTTGTACAAGTGATTTCAGTGAATGTGTGCTTTGTTCGCTTCACTTTGCTGAGCGCTTGTAGCCTCCGTGGGTATGAGCCATTGAATTTTTTGCTTGGTTACGGTAGTATGGGCTATAGAGAAGGTCACGTGTTTGTTTAGAGTGCAACTCTTAGGTGCCCGTTCCTGGATTGAGCATCGGTGTCGGCGTAACCGCACCAACGCGCGCCTGTGACTGCTCGCGCAGTCGTCGTCGTCGTCTACCACAACTGGCTTGTGGGCGCCCCCTCGGCATAACCAACGTTACTAGATTACTTCTTTCAGTTTGCAAACTCCGCCGGGATGCGGCGGCAAATGTGGCCCCCTTCAGTTCCCGCTCGCGAGATGGCGCTTCTGACAGCATTGGCCCGGTCGCATCATCGTCACGGAGCCTGCGCGCTGCGTTCAACGCAATTTACGGGGTTAGTTATGTGTAATGGGAGTTATTTTCGAGATAGTGAGCAAACGTTATTTCCACTTCGCTACTAGAATATCGTTTGAGCCATTAGAGCGATGCCACCCGGCAGAGGTGCTACTGAGATGCCTGAACCTAGCTACTGCTGCGCGGGACTCCTATCTATTGAGCTGTGAGGATTCATCGGTTTCCTGTTCTTTTTAATTCAGTTTTGCATAAAATCACATGTTAGCGGTGAGGCACGTAAAATAGGTATCTGATGCCGCCGAAAATACTGAAACCTAAAGCTTAGAACCACCCTTTTGTTCCAGAACACTTAATGCTAGGATACGCGTTTGTTAAATGCAAGATACTCAACTACTTCAGTGAAAGCTCGCCGTTCTTAAGACTATAAAACGCTAAAAAATGACGAGAACAAAAGCCAAATTGAAAACAATTTATTGAATCAATGCAATAAAAATCAACTGGGAACCATTTTCCAAGAGCCAGAGTTACAAGAGACGTGCTTTTTTGTTTGCTATAGCCACCTTTTCCTTGCTTTGTAACCGATGGTTAAAATCTCTGGAGAAAAAGTGCATCCTTGTCACAATTCTGAAGTTTTTTTTTTCATGGTGGTTACTTCTTTCTTCATCTTTTCTCTCTGCATAGTTACTCTTAATGCCTTTCGACGCAGGGACTTCACTTTAGTGCTCCTATATTTCAACCTGTTGCTTGTCTTGCGACGCCGTGAAAAGAGCTTGTGCAAACTCCGGCATTCGTGGCATGTTGCAGTTAGAGACAGAATTGTGCACGATTTGCGATGCCATGTTTCACCATTTTTAATGGCAACAGCTGATGACAAGACACAGGGGTAATTATCAGCAGGGCAACCTTCACAAAAATTCAGCCTTTCAATACAAGAAAGTAGCAACTTTAGGTCGTCACATGATTTCAGTTCAATGCTCGCATCAGAAGCATACACAGCCGATTGCACACGTTGCCCCTTGGCACTGACAGAGGCGGTCATGTCTCTCGACACTAACACAGCCCTGTCGATTGCTGGAAGGTCTTCTCTCATTACCAGCTTGTACACCACGATTGTAGTGCCAACCACCTCAAGTAACCAACCCTGCAACCGTTGGCCTGCTGCTGCCATGCCACACAACTCATTAAAAAGCTGTATGTTGTTCTCCTGCACAACATTGCTGTCAATGTCACCACTGGAAACGCAGAATTTCGACGTAGCAGCCTCTTTGTCGTTCTTTTTTTGCCCTTTCTGACGCTTAGGCCGAGGCGGTGCACGCACGGTTGGAGCCTTGCGTTTTCGCGCTGGCTTCGACAAGTATTTAGGGCAATTGGGAAAAATGCGCGGCACGGCATCTTCCTTAAGAGCCCACTTGTCACGCGGTATGACAACTACTTCACCATGAACTTTGTGAATGAAGTCCTTCGCAATATCTTCCTCGTGAAAGTGGAGGTCGCAAACGGCGCATGAGCTGGATAACTCCTTATCCGATCTGGGTATAGCCCGTCGCCACTGTTGAAGGCGGACCTCGTCAGCGGGTGGCTTAAAAAAATGTCTTTTTTCAGCCGTGGATTTCGTCGAATCGTAGCCACTTCGGCAACTAGTCACAAAGCAACGAGGCATGTTTTCTCAGATCCAGCACACGTCACAGCCAGACACGACATATATGCACTTGTGATAAACAACGGTGATCAACCGTAGTCGCGCATTACGTTGACAAGCTGTTCTTGTGAAGAAGTCAAGCTACGCCGCACGATCCGCAAGACGCACAGCTCCGGCGCAAGGACGCCGCAAGTGGTCGCGAATGTGCCAACTTGCAGCGGGAGCACACGCCGCACGAGCTGCGTCGATAGATATCGTTGGCACTCACAGGGATAGTGATCACTACACAACACAGTTGAAGGTAACGAAGAAACACTCGGCACGGGGCCAAGCCTGCGTTGACTTCGCCAGAGAAGTTGCAAGAAGACAGACGCACCGCCGACACTCGCCGAAACAGCCGTCGCCGCCGTCAGACCCAACGAGACCGGTCAAACGCAGACGAGCGCGCCCTCGCTCGGCGGAACATCGAAGGGCGACACCTGCGGCGCCGGAGTTTGCAAACTGAAAGAGGTAATCTAGTAATGTTGGGCATAACCGCACTATGATGATGATGATGATGATGATGAACCTCTGTCACGGCTCGTATCCACTAAAGGGGATACGGGCGGCAAGAGGAAGCTAAAGGAAATTCTTATTTGAAGACCATAAACGCAGAGTAAAATAAATATAAAAAAAAGCAGATGCAGAAACGTTCTCGTGCCACTGCTCGCGCGTTCGTCATCGTCTTTTTCCACAGCTGCCTCCAATGCCGCTCTTCATGTTAGCGTTGCCATACTTCCCTCCCTCTGCAATGTCGGTGATGGCACTGATCCAGTCATTGCGGTGATTTCAATCTGAAAGTCTGGTTATTGTTCCCGGTCTTTCCTTCAATATATCGCTCACGCCTTCGCTGTCGTCGTCCTCCACAGCTGGCTCCAATACCCCTTATCATGGCAGCGCCTCTCCCAATGCGAAGGCCCTGACGGCACTGGCCAACTGCTAGTTGGTGCGGTGATTTCGGTCTCAAATATTTTGCCTCCCTATATCGCGAAATGAAAACACGTATGAAGCTGCGCAGAAATTTCGCATTTGTTTCGCCATCGTCAGCCACTTTTTCTATCACTCGACTAGAAGCCGCGTTTTTGCACATTGTATGCGCGATTCCAATTAATGGATACACTGTACGATTCACTTTGCTGAGTGCTGGTAGCCTCTCCATTACGAGAGGGATAAGCCATTGCATCTTTAAAGCGAAACTTTTTATGGCTAGGCGAAACAAAAATGCAGTCAGCGCCTCTGTACAAAAAAACTGGCTGTGGCTTAGCTAAGGTTAAGCCCAGGATGCGATGCACATTAGCCTTTATTTTAAAGCGACAGCGTTAGGGAGCTCGTGTCGCAGAAAAGCCGGTGTCGTCGGCGTCGGCTCAGGCGTGCGGCGCTTGCTCAGGCGCACATTCCGTTGTCGCGCCGAACGCTGCGTTGCTCGACGCTCACCGCGTCCGATGCGGGGCGCGTAGTCACTGCGCCGTAGCAAAGCCACCTCGAAACAGTCTCTGTAGCACGCCGCAGCCTTCGCTTCTCATTCCAACGAGCAGCTCTGTCTCCAGGAGGCATCTCACCTCGTGAGTGTCTAGCAGAGGCAAGCGCAGCTGCTTATATACCGCCGCGACGCCGCGAGCGACGGCGCGAGTTGGAGCCCCGTTTCTCCTCTGTCGTGACGTCACGGTGTCACGTGGTCAGCCTTGAAGGCGACGCCGCGAGCGACGGCGCGAGTTGGAGCCCCGTTTCTCCTCTGTCATGACGTCACGGTGTCACGTGGTATTGAAGGCGACACCGCCGCGCCTGAGGAGCTGGGTTGAACTCTAGTAATATGCTTCGCATAAAAAGTGTCATCATCAGCAATGGCTCGAGCATCGTCGTCTTCTTCCACAGCTAGCTCGTCGGCGCCCCTCGGCGCAACCGCGCCAACGCACTCGTCCCACTTCTCCCGCGTGCGTTCGTCGTTGTCGCCCTCTTCGACAGCTGGCTCCGTTGGCGCTCATCGTTCCAGCGTAGAATTTCTCTTCTGTCGTTGTAACGGGTAGGCTGTGTTTGTGGGGATATGAGCCATTCATTGTCTTGCGTGACGGACAGATGTAATTTTCAAGCAATTTAATTTTGCAGAATCGCACGCGTCAATGGCGGGCGGATGCTGCTAACCACGCCGCCGAGCAAACTCAAGACATCGAACTAGCATGTAACCTCATTACAAAGCACAAAGACGCAACCAATAATTAATAAAAACTTTAATGCACCGTCGGGATTGACCCAGTGATAAACACCGGAGCCGCACGTTTCAGCTTCACTGGTTAACCATCTGTACGGAGTATTTGGTCGGTGATTCTCTATTGTTTTTTGCTTGCTTAGGCGTGTATGATCAATTGCTGATGATGGTAGTTCTTGTACCATTGGACCGGACGACGCGTTATTTTCAATGTCATGAGGGGTATGAGTCACTTACGGCTTTCGCCTTAAAGATCTAGACAGACGGAAGTCAGTTGGAAACAACTAAGCAATTTTTATTAGAAGTCACCTTAATGAGATCAAAACGACAATATATTAGTTCAGCCAGTTATTCTTAAACCTAGCGCGAGCATTGAGGCTTAACCAGGATTGCAGACACGGAGAAGAGCGATAGACAAACGAGGAGGTGGCGAATGCCATTGCCTCAGGCTACAGGACCTGAGGAACTCAGTGCATGGTAGCATGGAGCGGTCTTGCTCCCGAAGGCGCAGTCCAGCCGCGTTGTACTCCATGACAACGATCCCTGGGGACCACGAACATCCCACAGGGAAAGATCCGCTGGGAAAACTCTGTAATGGACATGTTGAGCAATTTATTGCGTGGACCATGGTGATTTCGTTCCCTCTTCTTGCGCTGGTGATTAAGCATCGTATACGCTAACGTTCCGATATAAATAATAATAATATTTGGGGTTTTACGTGCCAAAACCACTTTCTGATTATGAGGCACGCCGTAGTGGAGGACTCAGGAAATTTTGACCACCTGGGGTTCTTTAACGTGCACCTAAATCTAAGCACACGGGTGTTTTCGCATTTCGCCCCCATCGAAATGCGGCCGCCGTGGCCGGGATTCGATCCCGCGACCTCGTGCTCAGCAGCCCAACACCATAGCCACTGAGCAACCATGGCGGGTCCGATATAAATTCTGCTCCCTGAAAAATCATCCCACGAAAAGAAAAGTGTGCATGTTCAGCTACTTATCTTAAGAAGGAGTCTTCACACATGCTGCCCGTTTAACAATCGACGTGTACTTAGAAGCTCTATAGCATCGATGTTTCCAGGAGAGATAACAACAGTTCCAGTCTTTTACTGCACTGCAGTGCACGCATTGCGGCAGCATTAGAGGCAGTCCATATAATCATCTAATCGTCTAATCATCTAATCATCTAACCATCTAATTGCGAGTAAATACCTAGAAGCCGTGAGCATCCGAACATTGGTATGTTTTTTTCTTTTCAGCAGGGCTGGCAAAATATTTACATACGGTTTGTTTAGGACCATACAAAGCTCAATAAAAAATTGTTATCCTAATTGCATCACATGTGAGGTAAAATCAAACTAAACGCGGGAAATATTCAAACGCAATAAACGAGGGTAAGTTGAAGCTCTAACTTCTTGGTAGACAAACCATGCGTAAACTATTAGTTATTAGAAAGCACAGTTAAATTTATTTTCACAATTGATAAAATGGTGCTAGTTGTTCACGTGCTTCTTGACTATGAGCTATGCACTCTGATGTGTATCGGTTCGGAAGCCTCAATGACAATGCACGTTTTTGGTATATATACGGTGCTCATTACGCGTGAAGTAATAAACTAAACACATCCTTGTAAACATCCATATTTGCAATTATTGGGGGCTAGTTTCTTCGGAATATGGTTCATTCTATGCTTTCGTGCAGCCAACTCAAGCCGCTGTCTTTCAGAAAAAGAAACGAATCCCCAATGGCATGTTCTTGCGTGAGGTATATACAGCACACTCAAGAAGAAAGCATTCAGATCGACGTTTGCGTGGGTGTTTATGCAATCGGCTATAGAGAGCAGTAAAACTATTAATGCAGGCAGCTCTCGCCAACACAGTTGCCTTTTTCCCTAACTCCGAAGAAGCTTCTGAAAATGAGCGATACCAGGAAGGACATGCTGGCAATACAGACGGCCAGAGATTTTGTTACTGCGCACAGCCGCCTGCAAGCGATAAAATTGATATGGTTTGGCAAAGTTCAACTCTTCCTTGATCTCTAATGTCACATGAAAATGGAAGGCACAGATGAGAATGAAACGGAAAAGGAGCAAGAAAAAAAAGCATAAGCCAAGAAATAATTCATTCCATGATATTGGGATTTTAGGTAATTGCCATCTGGAAGAAGGGAGAGGAGTTTGCGGCGACTCTTTCCTCCTGGATCCGACCAGCGAAACAACGTCCTCTCTGAGCCCTCTTTATCTTTTTTTTTTTTGTACAGAGCCTAAAGCTAGGCCAGGCAAATGTATTGCTAGGCTTCTTCTAGCTTTGAAAGTAACATGGTTCTTATAATTGTGTAAATATGCTAAGTGAAAACTGAAAATATTGGGACATAATTTTTTTAAAGTATGAAGCAAGATATGCAGGCAAAGCATTGTGTCCGCAATTTCTTTGCTAAGATCCCCCACATAACGTTTGGCGCAGAAATGAGGACAAAACTACGGGTGATTTTAATAACTTGCTTCAGGAAATGATCATTTGTAAAAATTTTTTCGTTAGCTTTCTTTTGTAAGTTTGGGCGCAGTTTTCTGTGCAGTAATAACACCCTAAATAGCCGGTTTCTAATATAGCTGGCAATATTTACAAAGCACAAATTACATCCCAAAGACTAGCTGCGCCGACAGAAATACCAGATGGCAATGAAGATGCACTTTGATCGTCATCACAGCATAGAGATGCCAGAGATCGACCCTGGCTCCATGATATTGGTGAGAAAAGGATTCGACTCGAGTGCTCCATTCATTAGTCTTTCCATTCATTAACAATGGCAATTCATTGTTAAAGCAGCTCAGAAAGAAGTACTATTTAAGGTCGTCTAATGTAGTGGATGGAGGGGTAGAATTGAAGAGGCGTTTTATATATATATATATATATATATATATATATATATATATATATATATATATATATATATATATATATATATATATATATATATATATATATATATATATATATATATATATAAAACGCCTCTTATATATATATATATATATATATATATATATATATATATATATATATATATATATATATATATAAACGCCTCTTCAATTCTACCCCTCCATCCACTACATTAGACGACCTTAAATAGTACTTCTTTCTGAGCTGCTTTAACAATGAATTGCCATTGTTATATATATGTTATATTGATGTCCCTATATATATATGTTATATATATATATATATATATATATATATATATATATATATATATATATGCAGGGTGTCCCAGCTAACTTGGACCAAGATTTTGAAAAAAAAAACTATGCGTTACAGTACTTACAGTAAACTTGCCCTATCATTTTTTGCTCGTACTTTTTTGAGTAATTAGCTGAGATAAATTATTCACCTTTAAATATAGCTTGAAACGTTCAGGCGTCAATAGGAAAGTTGTGGAGCTTCACAAATATTGCCCAAACCAGGTACTTCCAACGAGATTGACTTAGCGTGGCCGTTTTTATTCGGGAGAAACGAAAGCCCGTGGAGTTTAAAAAAATAGCACATGACAGCGCGCTCTGTGCACCCGAATGTGCCGCGATTACAGCGTTCTGATGAGGGATTTGTAAAAATATCGCCAGCGACGCGCCTTCACTTAGAAGGACGGGCTCAACCTTTGCTCGGCTTTCACATACCGTCAGCAGTCGCCTAAGAATGCACCGCCATTAGCCGTTTATTCTGATATGACGAGAATAGAAATATTTTTTCCAGCGTTGAAGTCGATGCGGAATAGAAAAAATACACACAAAACATGCATCATACATCTGGAACCTGTGCGATAGAGAGCATCATTTGTTACAACGCCGCTTTTCGTCCAAGCTGTGCCAGCGGCTAGATGCATGTGAGCTCGACTGTCAATTACTTTCGTGCCGCGCATCCGTTTCGAAGAATTTGTTTGCAGTGCCTAAAGCGTGCCGTACTCAAGCGAGCAGAAGGTGAACATGGTCTTAGCCTTGGGAGTGCCACGGGGCGACAAGAGGTAAGCTGCCAAGGTATAGCGAAATTGGCAATGTAGGGGAGACCTAGCGCGAACACAATTATGAGTTACTTGACGCTGAAACAGGTAGCTTCAAGAAGACGCGGCACAGAAAGGGGACCATCAGTGAAGAGGCTGAAGGAGACATTTTGGCTTTCATGACTGCAAACACTCATTCCAGCGTGCGTGATGTGAGTGGTGAGGTCGGCATTTCAAGGTCCTCAGTGCGAAGAGTTCTTAGGAAGGCTGAAATGCATCAGTATCACCTCCAACTGCATAAAAAACTGCAAAAAAGGGACTTTAAATGGCGGCTTGATTTCTCGAATTGGATCCTTGTGAACAGCGACGAAATACGGGATTTAGTTGACAAAGTGCTCTGGACAGATGAGGCAACCTTCTCCAGAAATTCTCAAGTCAACATCCATAATGCGCATTACTGGAGCCATACGAACCCCCATTGGGTGGCGCAGACCAGACACCAGTACCAATGATCATTCAGTGTGTGGTGCGGTATCCTTGACAGAAGAATAATTGGCCCCATATTTTTTTACCACAAGCTCACTGCTCAGTGGTACGAGAACGACATCTAGGAAGGCTCAGTCAAAGATTTTCGCTGTGATCTTCCTCTTGCGTTTCTAAAGCGAACTTGGTATCAGCGCTACGGTGCACCAGCTCACAGCAGCAGCTTTGCCCGAGCCTGGCTTGACGAAGCCTTCAAACGCCAGCGGGTCGGGCGGCATGGACCAGTGGCATGGCCTGCAAGGCCACTGGACTTGACACCTCTTGACTTATTCTTGTGGGGACATGTGAAAGACCGAGTGTACCGCAAACCTACAACTACACCAGAAGCGCTAATGGCAGAGATTGGTGAGGCCTGCAGCGAGATACCATCTTGCGTCATAAAAAAAAAAAGCTACAATGGACGTGCTGAAAAGGTGCCAATACTGCATTATGGCAGAGGGGGACTTGTTTGAACACATTCTTTGCACAGACATCATAGCGAATAAATCTCTACAACCATTATTCATGAAGAGAGCCATCTGTGTGACACTTTTGTACGACGTCGCAAAGGCGCGTAAGTAATATGAAATTACCAATTCTCTGCCCACAAGGAATGGACAGGAAGCTGAAAAGCAACCTTCCATGTGAGTTTTCAATTCTTCTTTTTGTGACAACCAGCGTAATTCACACGACGTTATCAAGCTTGCTATACTGCGCGTTTGCTTGTTGGGGTCTTGTTCCCAAATTCGAACTAATGAGCTTGTCATTTTTCCTCCGCATGCGTTCTGCTAGTGTGAGAGTGAGATTATCGCCACAGAAACGGGAGCCGCGCTGTATTTCAACTGCCACCCGAACCCGCTGGCTTTTATCTCGGAACCAAGCACAATGCGAAGTTCTGTCATGGGCAGCACGAAAGGCGCGAAGCGAGTGATGTTTTTTACAAAGCACGGTTGAGAGCGCTGTAATCGTGGCGCATTCGGGCGCACAAAGCGCGCTGTCACGTGGTATTTTTAAAACTCTGCGGGATTTTGTTTTTCCCGAATAAAAAACGGCCACGCTAAGTCTATCTCGTTGGAAGTGCCTGGGTTGGGCAATATTTGTGGATCTCTACAACATTCCGATTGTTGCCTGAACGTTTCAAGCTATATTTAAACAGTAGGTAATTTATCTGGGCTCATTACTCAAACAGAAACGAGCAAAGAAATAGTACTCTAAGTTTCGATAAACGCTAACAACATCCACGCAATTTCTGTTCTGAAGAACGCATAGTACTTTTTTTCAAAATCTTGGTCCAAGTTAGCTGGGACACCCTATATATATGAATGAGAACAAATGAAACGCAGGGGCTCGATTTTTATTAGTGAAACCATGATAAGCCAGCAAAAAATGACACGAAGGCCGGCATAGGATAAATTATTTTACTCCCTAAATCCAGTAAAGAAATGATAAATAAATGGAAATGAAAGTGAATAGAAAAACAACCGAGGGCAGGTGGGTTTAGCATTACGATGCTCTTACCAAGTGAAGTACCACCGCACCGTTCTCCCATCTACTCTCTGGGGCGCTTATGTATGTCTGCTAGAACTAGAACTAACCATGGGAGTGCAAGGTTTAGTTGTAGTTGACTACAACACCCGCACCATGTCGTAGGCACGTCCGACGCCATGCACGACGATTGGCTGGCTCTGCTCACCCCCTGACGCTGCCACGGGCAACGTTTATTCGTGCTCATGCATGCGTTTGAGGGGTGCGTTTCACTCGCGGAAACAGTGTTAGCTGTTCCAGATGTCGGAATTTGGTGTGGTTGCATGATGCCGAGGGACGACGGAGTCTTCTCTCGGTGTCAACGGAAAGTAAATGGAGTGCTGAAAACGTGAGGCGTCATGGTGACGAGGCGTCATTGTGTCATGATGTCAAATCATGCTGGTATTTTCTCAATAATTCTGCAGAGGCGCATACGCGTACGGAATGTCCTAAATGTTTTCTAGCACTGCAGAAATATGAAGAAACACTCGTGGCACATTTCCGTAGGAATTGTTTTAACGACAAGACATCTCGAAACAAAGCATGAGGGGAATGATTAAAATAGGCATTGACTAAATTGAGAAAACTGCAGTTACATTTTATTTAATCTTTTGTTTTGCAGAACAGAAAGCTTATATTCGAAAGAACATTGTGCATCTACAAACTCTCGAATAACAATGGAAGAACGTCGGCGACACTGATAGATAGAGGTAAAATGCTACAAGTAACAACACAGAGGGTGCAGCTCAGACCGCATGGCAAGTAAATTTTTAACTACGCGATGAAAATATCCTGTATGATTACGACTTGTAACAGTATTCAGCCGAAGCTTATCATCTAAACCACAGATGTTTATTTTTGTAGAACTTCCGAGGCATTTTCAGTGGTTAGAAAAGAAGAAAGAACACTTTACAGGAAGAAGTGACAACAGGAAATTCCCAAATAACATCGTTGTTCTGCTGTATCGGTTCGAATGGAAATGGCAAATAGAGAATATGGCGCTATGCTACGATGTGGTGGTACGTGGGACAACGGCACCTCTACTTCTGGGCGCGCACACGCACGTGCGCACATATTAACCTGCAACAAAGGCGTTCTCAGCAACCGTCTTTTATTAAGTACAAGCAATAGATATACTCACCCTGCTATGAAAACATCAAAGCAAGGGCTGTTCTCCGCTAAACGATTATCGCTTGGCCTGTGGGGAAAGAAAACGACGAAGATAAGAGTGCAGGAAAGGGGGAAGGGCGTGGGCACAAGGATCCCGTCCTTTGCCCTCTAAGAGAAAAATAAAAGCCGTCTGCATTGCTCGTTTACAAAAATACGCTACAGCGTATTGTGCTTTCACTCACATAATATCGCAGAAAGAATTCCGAGAACCGGAGCCGAAAGCGAATCTAATGTCGTCATGATGGGTTGAGAAACTGGAGATGTGCTCTTGATTCAGCGTGAACAGGTGCAGTTCGGTCAGCCAGGTAGAGAAACTCGTGATCATCTCGTGAATTTCGCGGCTTCTGTTGATTTGGAATTACGGTGGCACTCGTGCCAAAATTCGAATAGTCAGCAGTTATCAGATGATATTAGAACATCGTCGTCCCAAATATTTAAAAAAAATCGTGAAGAACAAGGCATCTTATCCATCACCTTACCTAAATCGTCCATTAAAAGAAAGAAAGGAAAACACTCGACAAAGCTACCCCACTGATGCACCTTTCTTTTTCGTTGATAGCATTTATTGCAGTGAAGAAATAACGCTTGCAGTTACAATGCTGATCAGCGTTTTCTCTACTAGAACAACAAAGGCATGTGCCGGCTACGCCTCGCCCTTAACACGAGCTACCCAGACAGTGCTCAACCTGTACAAATTTTGTTTTGAGGTAAACGCCTTCCGAAGGTTAAACACCACTCTGGGCCAAGCTCAATCTCCTTAAATCTGTCTCCCATGGGGAGGATCATTTTACTGAGATGAATGGGTAAGAAATGATTGATTTGGCATTTCGGCGCAACGTATGTGCTTTCCAGCATTGCCTGTAACCGACTATGCAGCCTCAATAAGTACGTAGAGGTGATACGAAGCACGGGTTTGTGAATTAGGAATGTTTTCTTTAATGTACGTGTTTTATAGCCGAATTTTAGCCACGTTACTACATTTGTATTAAAGAAAATTAAGCTACACTGTAAGACAGTGATAATATCGTGATGGTTTCTAATAAATCAAACAAGACATGTAAAAGCAAAAGAGAATTACAGTCGATACAGGGAAACTGAAACTGACAAATACCAACACAGTAAATGCGGGAAAAACATGGACACATTGCGTTTCTCTCAGATATATGCCTCAATTATAATATAAAAATTTTAAGTAGGCTTAGCCATCAAAGTATGTGTTTAAATGTTTATATTTTATTACGATTGACATCCTACCCTTGAAAGCATCCCCTTTTAGCAGCTCTACCAGGTTGTTTTTGTATGCCCGGCTTAAGTGGAGAAAGCGCTAAACACTTACTGGAACTGTAAGACATTTGTTCTTGAACGCTTCCATCCGGATCGGTCGTCTTACTGTAGTAGTAATTCTTGCCGAAGCAGACGACGCCATTTTTTACATTCCAGCAGCGGGGATTCCTAAAAAGAAAAGAATTGAAGACGCGGGGCTGCGTTTTTAACATCTTTTTTAGAAAAGAATAGCACGCTATTGGTATAATATTTCCCACGTCAGTTCCACTTACGTGACGTCTGCAGGCTATGGCAAAACAAAAATCATCGAAGGCTCACAGGATTGCAGAAATAGTGAGATAGTCAAACCACTGCAATACTGTAGCCACAGGAAGGTAAAAGTCGGGTGAGCGTGGCGACAAAATACATCAAACTATCCCGCTTCCAGACACCCTTTATGCTTGTAGGACAAGTGTAGAAAGTAAGAATATTTCGAGTTCAGGGTCTTTACGTTTATCTTAGCTACTAAATGGCAGTGAGACTTGTAGAAGGAATGTGCGATAAAACTAGTAGATGTACGAGCAGGTTTACTCCGTAAATTGTCAGATCAACGATTTCAGCAATGTGCGACTTTGCTAGTCAGAAATGTGGCACTGCTAGCAATTTAGTACCATGACAATGAGATGATGACTTGATATGATATGTTCGTGACTCGTAAAATCTTCTAAGGAGTCTTTTTTTCCTGGCTGAAGTTGGCTTAGTTATCATTACCGCCATGGCCATCGCTCTGCGGCTATGGCATTCTGCTGCTTGACGAGGGGCTACAAAAACGCTCGGCAGCTTAAATTAGGCTCACGTTAAGAACCTTAGCTGCCATAACAAGTAATTAAACCGGAGTATTTCATTTTGTTTTTGGTAACTGCATGCATTCTTGTCAAGGCACGCCATAGAAGTGGTACGAATGCTCACCTACAACTGTCTACTGCATTTAGTATTATTTTTTGCAGTTTATCATGTGGTATCTATATGTCTAACTTATAAGTGTATGGCTGAAAATTCCAGTCCAGAGACAGAAAGCCAAGCGTATTGAGGTTGTTATTATTATTATTATTATTATTATTATTATTATTATTATTATTATTATTATTTGTCTTGTAAATGTACAAGCACATAAAGGAAACGGGAAGAGAGCAAGCTGACAGCTGCCAATGAGAGGAGCAGAACCCCTGCCTAATCTTTCGGGTGGAGGGAATGAAAAAAGGAGAAGAAGATAGGAAACAATGAAGTAGGAAAGAAAATAGGAAATAAACAAATAACAGAGACGCGGAAAAAATAATGTAGGAACACGGAAATATTGTCTATGAACGGCAGGCCAAATCAGTTTTGCGCATGAAAGCAAGGCTCTATGGGCCTGGTCGCGTTGCGCAGCACTCTCTCTCGGAAACAGGTAATCGTCAAGGCTCGTAAACTTGAGTCTAATCAGTCCATAGTCATTAATTAGCAGTGCACGTTGTGTGACGAATGCGGGACACTCCAATATAAGGTGTTCGAGTGTCTCACAGGAGTCACAGGATTTACACGACAGACTTCCACACGTACTTGATAATACAAGCGTTCGTGCACCAAAGAGCCAACTCTTTATTTCACTAACAGTGCTCTAGCACAGTTACAAGGAGTGATAGGCATGATAGGGTGGTCTGTCTTTCTTTTTCTTGCACCTTGAAACTGTAAAAGCGCACAAAGACGAGTACGAAAGAGAATACAGGACATGGAGCTTAAATCGCCTTGTTCTGTCTTCTCTCTTCGTACTCGTCTTTGTGCGGTTCTATAGTTTCAAGACGCAAGTGAAGCAACTAGCCCAATTGGTCATACTGTTCCATTTTCCTTTCTTTTTTTGTTTCTGGAATTTCCTGCTGGAAACCTATTATCTCTGAGCGCGGCCTTTCTGGCGTACTATACGAGTACCCTTCACATAACGTTAAGGCCTGTATTTGCGTCTGCCCTCTCCTGGCGTCCGGGATCCGTACACCTGGGTCTCACGGTGTTTCCGTTTGCTTTTTATAGTTTTTGCATGCTAGTATATGCTTTTGACGGTACTTTCAAATAGTCAATCCATCCATCCATCCATCCATCCATCCATCCATCCATCCATCCATCCATCCATCCATCCATCCATCCATCCATCCATCCATCCATCCATCCATCCATCCATCCATCCATCCATCCATCCATCCATCCATCCATCCATCCTCTTACTCCGACCCTGTGGCCCAAGTTGATTACCTCCTTGGTCCGCGTGGTATGTTCTAGTGGTTGTGATGGCATCGCGGTAATTTCATCGTCATCGTTGCAGCTTCGTCGTCTAACCCTCGTCATGGTATCGTCGTCACGCCTTCTACGCCAACTCAGTGGCTCAAGTGATTTAACAGCTTGGGCTACTATGGGCGTACTCGTGGTCATGATGTCATCGGGGTCGTTGTATCATCGTCATTCCAGTTTTGTCATCCGACTCTCGTCATGCCATCGCTGTCATGCCATTGTCATCGCTTTTCATGATACAACCATCGTACAGTCGCTACGACATCGTCGTCATCCCTTTTCATTGCACTGTCGTTACGCCATCGTCGTCATTCATTCATTGTCGTCTCATTGTCCTCATACCACTGCTATGCCGTAGTCTTCATTGCGTCGTGGTCGTACAGTCGTCGTCCTGCATTCGTTGTCATATTCTCGTGAAGCCATCGTGGCTGTTCGTTCCATAGTTGCCATTCTAACTTCGACATCCCACTTTTCATGCCGTGGTCATCACGCCGTCTTCATCACACAGTCGTCTTCATGCCATTCTCATGTCGTCATCGTCATCATCGTCATCACTTCAGAAATGTCATTCCATGCATGATTGTCACGCTATCGTCATATGATCTTGGTCCTTCCATAAACGTCATTCCAAGTTCTTTATGTTGTAATCATATTGTCGTCGTGGAATTATGAATCTTCAGCAGTTGTCATGCCATCATTATCATTGCGTCATGCTCAGGCAGTCACTATCACGCATCTGCTCTCATACCGTCATCGTCATGCCATCGTGATCGTGCCATAGTCCTCATTCTAGCTTCGTCTCACGGTTGTCACACACTCGTTGTGATCCCATTGTGATCATCGCGTCATCATCACGCTGTAGTCGTTATACCATCGTCATCATTTAAGAATTGTCATCTTCTTGTCATACCGTTGTCGCCATTCTATTGTCGTCACTGTGTCGTTGTCATCCGGCCATCATGCCATGCCATCATGCCATCATGGGTGATCTTGGCAAGCGAGTGCCATAGCAAAGTGGGCTTATACTGGAAACAGTGTAAGTGGCGTATAGCCGAAGCAAGGAAAGTCTCAGAATGACCACCACAGATATTAAATAAACGTGACTTCAGGAATAGCGTGTGTCGCCACATTGCTTGAATGCTAATCACATTACCATCGACAGTCTTCGTGAGAAGCATTGTGCCGTAATTTCTTGTCTCTGATAGGTTGAACTTTTGTTAACAATGTACATTTTCCAGCTCTCCTGTGTTAAGGCAAAAACATTAATCGACTCGTTACAATGTTAACAATGTACATTTTCCCGCTCTCTTGGGTTAAGGCGAAAGCCTTAAGTGGCTCGTTGCAATGGCTCATATACCACCCAAGAAGCGGCGTCTAGTCCAGTGAATGAATGAATGATTGAATGAATGAATGAATGAACTTTTATTTAAAGCAGTGACTTGTGAGTCGAGGTGGGAGGATCCCTGACAAAAAATATAAGGCATGGCTCATACCCCCGTAAGCAAAGTTAAAATGGCTGAATACGAATGAAGAAACGATAGAAATAACGAAGGAAGGAAAGAAGAAACGGAAGAAGAAAGAAATAAGGGGCAAAAAAAAGGAAGAACGAAAGACATAAAGGAAGAAAGATAAAAAGAAACAGAGAACGAAAGAAAGAACGAAAAGAACTTTAGTACATTTGGTGCTCGCTTGTTTTGTTGACGAGTGCCATACGTTTACTGCACGCTGCGGCTCATTATGTCTTGCAAGGAGTCTGACCCCTCCTATCGTGCAACATAATGCATTACTACCGGTGTAGCCGGCTTTCGCCTTCACATGTCACAGGAGCGTAACATGCTGCTGAACTTTAATCCTAATGCGGGCTCAAATATTTCAGAGTATTTTTTTTCTCTGGAGGTTTGATTTCAGGTTAGACTTGCGTTTTTAATTCTTATATTTTCGAAAGGGTGTTTCAGTGACGGCAACCATGACTGAGCATACCTTGGAAAAGAAGTGAGGGTAGGCCCATGCACATAGAGTGTTCTAGTGTTTAAGCATCTACTGCTAGGCTGTTTCAATGAACAGAGCAGAGCTCCTACATTTTATCATCTCATCTGTCATTCGAAACTCCTTATCCTAACCGTTGAAAGCTCAGTGACCCGTGTGAGCATTTTGTTCGCGTTGTAAGCCGCTAAGCATTAGGGGCTATTTGGAGTTAAAGGGGCTCGTCAGGCTTTAAAACGGCTCGTCAAGCAAGGACACAAAGTCACATTTCAATGGCTCCCTAACCACTGTGGCGTAATTGGCAACGAACATGCCGAAGAAGCTGCTCGATCTGCTCTTGAAGTCGGCGTGCATGAACCAATCCTGCTGTCAATAAAGATGCAGCGGCTAAACCTTTAGTGCTTGCCAGACAATCGTTGTGGATAACACCTAGTTTCCAGTACGCATCTCAGCATCGACGTGACCCCTGTCTTCGACTTCGTTTTCCACCTGGACTATCCCGACACGAGACAACAGCACTTTACCGACTGCGGCTTCGCGTCGCTTTTACAAAATCTGTTGCTTCTCGCATCAAAAGGGGAGATAGGGCTGCTTGTGACGATTTCGGCAGCAAGGAAACTATTGAACACGTTCTGGGCCATTTTCCTGCATACAGCTTACACAGGCAGTCACTTGCGACCGCGCTGGCACGTCTAGACGACTGGCCGCTTTCGGAGCACAGAGTCATGGAAAGCCGTCCTAAACAATGTCACACTACAAGTCTGTCAAGGCACTTTGCGTTCGAGTGGCCTATTACAGAAGCTATAGTTCTCAAGAGCATTCCCAACCTCCTCTATTTTTTTCGTACATTTTTTCCGCCAATTCTTTCTGTCTTCTGTTTACCCTTTCTCTTTCCCCCATGCAGGATAGCAAACCCCAACGTTTTGGATTCAACCTCCCGGCCTTTCCCGACCCGTTTATTTCTCTCTCCCACCAACAGCTATTGGTTGATTTCGTGATCGTGAGAACATTCTCAGTAATAGTATAATTGCTAATTTTGAGTTAAATAAATTAAACATCCACGTGTCTGCGATATCAATTACACCAAGAAAGGATAATCCATCCATATTTGTTCTCTCAGCCTGCACACGCCAATTGGACGTAGCGGCGGATGCTGGGAACGACCTCCGAGATCGCGCCGGCGTGCTGCGTAGCGTACACTCTTAAACAAATGTACATCTTTTGGGTCGTATCTTTCTACACAACAATAACCATCATCTGTCTTGCTTGCGCCACGGCGGCCGCATTCCGATGGGGGCGAAAGGCGAAAACACCCGTGTACTTAGATTTAGGTGCACGTTAAAGAACCCCAGGTGGTCGAAATTTCCGGAGTCCTCCACTATGGCGTGCCTCATAATTAGAAAGTTGTTTTGGCACGTAAAACCCCATACTTTAAAATTTTTGTCTTGCTTGCGTTTCCTTTCTCGAAAACGCTGGGCTCGCTACTTTCGAGAATGCTATGTCATGCTGATAACACGCATGCCGTTCGTAACTTGGAAGTACCGGGCTCACAGCTTTTAAGGAAGGAAATGCGGGCAAGACAGATGGCGATTATTGTTGTGTGGCAAATATACACCCTAAAGGGTGCAACTGTTTTTTAGAGTATAATCATTATCCGTCTTGTCCGCATTCATTCATTCATTCATTCATTCATTCATTCATTCATTCATTCATTCATTCATTCATTCATTCATTCATTCATTCATTCATTCATTCATTCCGCATTTCCTTTCTTTAACGCTGCAAGCCCGGTACTTCCAAGTTATCAGCATGACAGAACAGCATGACAGTTATCAGCATGGCAGAGTTATCAGCATGACAGAACATTCTTGATACGAAAGTAGCGAGTTGAGCGTTTTCAAGAAAGGAAATGCGGGCAAGACAGATGACGATTATTGTTGTGTGGTTAATATACACCCCAAAGGGTGTAAACGTTTCTTAGAGTGTATTGTGTGGCAAGATACGACCCAAAGGGTGTTTTTGTTTAAGAGTGTAAATACTGCGGCCGCCATGGCGTGCGGTGCCGAGCCCTGTCGTTGGTGAGACGATGTTACAACAGCGCGCGCGCTGACTGATCTCTGTAAGTGACATAACTTCAGTGCCAATCTCGCGTCGAGAAAGCGCCGCACATGCCTCAACCGGGAGTAGCATCGCAAAGCAAAAAAAAAAAAAAGAAACATTTGTGTGATCCCTACTGTGTAGCTTACAGCGTGCTAGTGGAGACGTAAGGAAAGTCCCACATCTCTGCGAAACCACGTGTAACTTCGCTAACATACTTGAAGGATTAGAAAATTGTTTTCAGCCATGAGATTTGTGAGTCGAGCTTTTTTAATACAGAAGTCGTTCCATAAGCTAGAAAAGTGTTTCAGGGTGCCTTAAACGGAACAGCGTGGCACACCATGGTTAAACAACTGTATTCCCCGTGCCCAGGCACCTACCATCTCTACTTTTATAGCTGCACTGCGTTACACGACGGTGACTGTCGTGTCGGCTAATGCTCCCGCGATGTTATTAACCTCTTGGAGAGTTGTACATCCCATAATGTATTAGAACTATGCCAGTCTTCGTTTCCGCCTATTTCCTGTCTTCATCTTCACAGACAAAAACAAATAGCCTTGATGGAAATATGCACCCACAGAAATCGCAGGATCGAGGAAAAGAATGAATTCGCAAACAATCTTCATGTCCTACACGTTTTTATAATGCTCATATAACAAAAAAAGACATGCAACTGAAGTGGACATTTATTTTTTCGTCTTTAAGACGGCGCTAAAATATGGCATTGGCGCATTTATTTACACCACGCATTGGAAGCTTCCCGTAATCTCACGTACAACTTTTTGGGTGCTTATCACTTGTGCCTGTTATCTTCCCGGTCATGAATATCTTCATAATAATTTTGTAACTGATCAATTTCGTCCACAAAGTCAATAAAAGAATCCATGTATACTCACGCATGGGTTATTCCAACGAGCAAAGCCAGAAGTAAGACGACCCTCACGTCCATGCCGAAATGCGGCAAACGAGGCAATGCGTAGTGAGGCTCAGCTCATCCGCTGAGCTTATTCCCGCAGTCGCAGACGGCGGTACAGCACACGTGCAGCTGCGGTCGTTATTTCCTTTTCCGTGCAGCCACGGTCACCTTTGAGTTAGCGCTCATACAGACGGCAGAAATTATTTACTTTATGCGTAGCTAACTTCAGCTGAGTACGTCGCAAATACATGTTACAATTCTTCTAATGAATGGAGTCATGTCAATAAGCAAGAACCGCCTTACAAGGAGGCTCTTAGCATCGGCGTCATTTGATTATGGACTAGCAGTGCCCGTGATGTTTAAATATATTTGTCTGTTCGCTGCAGCACGTGAGGTGCCAATCCAACTTGCCGCAGGAATCCAGAAATCGAGCAATAAACATTGTCACCGGGAGAAAATAGAAATATGAAATATGATATGCCAAAAAAAAAAGAAAAGGAAGGGAAAAAGGAGTTGTAAACACTAATAAAGTCAGGAAAAGAATTTCTGAAAGTATAACGAATGACGCTTCGGAACGCGTAAGGTATTACAGGTGCTAAGTCCTTAGGTTTCATGGTGCTGCATAGAACTAAAAGGACAGATTGCGAGGCGTTTGTGCCGAGCATCGCAGCTGAATGTCTACCGTCTCCAGTGAATAGTGTGAAGACGGCGTGCGTACCGGGGTGCCGAGCTTTCAGATCGGAGTGATTTACCGATGTTGTCCATCCAGGCTCCAGCTGTGTGTCTGACGGTGCCAAGAGAAGCACACGCTTCCGCGAAGGGAGGTGGCATACAGCCTGAGCGTTTCGTCTTTGATATTGCTCCGTAGCTCAGCACCCGTCACTGCATTCACTGCCTGTGAACCTTGCAGCAGCCTGACGTGTGCTTGTGCTTATATAAGCGTAAGTGGTTACGCAGAATATTTAGAAAGATACAAGTTCGCAACAGAAAACCGAGGACAAATTGGCCTGGCCTGATCTTGATTTATCTCGCCCGGCTGATGCAAGTAGTCCCATCAATAGTTTTTAATGCGAAATATTATTTGCATCATTCCAGGCACATAGCGGTGGGTAGGTAGGTTCCTGCCTGACTTTGTTCCGGACCTTTTTCATAAAGAGGAATGCGTAGGCGACAGTCATACCAAATGGCTGACTTCCGGGGCAGCAGCCCGATGTTCCAATCATTCGGCCATGATTTCTAGTTTTTTTTTTAAGCGAATATTTTTTTGCCTACTTTCCAAGGATTGGCGTAAGATGTTGGGTCGGTCGGTATTTCGGCGTATACATTTGTACACATGTACAGAATGTTACTTAAAAGTACCAGTGATGGGTTCACCCTTGTATGCTGGCGACGTATGCGCAGCTCTGTTCGGCGTAACAACAACAACAACAACAACAAGAACAACAAAAGAATAACTTCCTACATAAACCCTCAACATAATGTTGACTCAATGCATTTCTAATGTACGCAGAATTTAATGTTGAAGTATATTCAAAGAATTTCTTGATATAACTGATTTTCTTTATTTAACCCCTAAATACGTGCCACTGGGTGTGTGCTCGTTCTTGGATAGTCGTCCAAACTGGGCACGTCCCACCATGGTTTCTGCATAAAGCCTGAATATGTAATGTCGGCTAACATATATATCTAACGTACACCGATCTGATGAAAGGACGGTGCATTATATTTCACAGATTCTTCGATGTACATAGTGATTTAGCCATTCGGTATCAGCTACTGGGGGCATGCTCGTACTTGGCCATTCCTCCACAATGGGCACGCCCCATTTAGACACAAGAGGTACAAAATCCATAAATGTTTCTTGATACCTGTAGTACTTTCCTTTGCACAAACATATCATCACCATTCTTGGCTCTTCAAGCACCATGCATTGCCTTTGTTCTTTTGACACCATGGCGTATACCTCTCACAATGTACATCCATCTCATTTGGAGTTTGCATTTCGTCATGGGTAGTGAACGATGCAATGCATATGGTGTTGGGCTGCTGAGCACGAGGTCGCGGGATCGAATCCCGGCCACGGCGGCCGCATTTCGATGGGGGCGAAATGCGAAAACACCCGTGTACTTAGATTTAGGTGCACGTTAAAGAACCCCAGGTGGTCAAAATTTCCGGAGTCCTCCACTACGGCGTGCCTCATAATCAGAAAGTGGTTTTGGCACGTAAAACCCCAAATATTATTATTATTATGCAATGCATAAACATCGAAATTACATGACAATAAAGTTGTGGCCTTTATGGTTGATTACAGGTTGGATAGGATGCAAGTAAAGAAAATTGTGAACATCGCCGTTAGTTTTAAGTCATTTAATTAACCACTTATGCTTCCTTTCACATAGGTTGCAACACGTGCGTTGGATCTGCATATGTTTTTTACCATTGGGTTATGGAACGGCCGCACGCATACTTCTTTCGTGCCAAGGCCAAGAAGCTTTTTGAGACGTTTGGTGCGTGCATTACGTTCCAGTTTCTCGCATTCCTCTCTCATGACAGCTAACACTTTGGAACGCTTTGTTAGATGGCATCCTCCTCCACCCCCCTCTTTCGTGATCAACCCACATACCCTAGTCCTTTCCTGGTAACTAGCTGCAGCTAACTCTACGGAGAAGCTGTGCGACATAGGATACTTAGTATACTTTAGTTTTGCCGTCTCTTCGCCGGAATACATATACCATCTCCGTTTTCACATAGAGCAAGCACATGACATAGCCACAAGACACTTTGTTGACAATAAAATCACCAACCGTGTTTTGTCGCTCATGACAGCCCGGTACATATGTAGAACAAACAATCGGCATATCGCAAACTGGCGTCGATAGGCTGGAGCAGAAATGCCATCCTTGTTGTATACGGCCATTGTCACCGTCGTCCTCGTTTTGTTTCCCCTCGCGCCCCACAAACAAGAGATCGTTTTACATAAGCAAGTTGGATCACTTTGTAACTCTTTGTGGAACCCCAAACAATACTGCATAGCAAGGTACCTGCAAAATGCTTCGCATAACCTATCGATCCACATTGCGTAATGTCTGCATTACGTTTTCGTTTTGCCATGCAACACTCGCAGAGATATAGCAGCGTGGGAGACGTACGCACGAACGCTCGCGCAGTCAGAAGAAGGCTGTGACATTTAGCACATGACGGGAATGTCGTTACTACCGAAGCTCTTTTATCCTCATGAATTGCTGAGAAGTTCACTCTAACACTGTTTCCTTCGAGGGTCTATTAAGCCACTTTGTATTGTCATCATTTCATGTAGAGCTTGAGATATCTTAGAACAGTGAGACTACAGCCAAAGCTAAGAAACTCACGTTCAGCTTATACGCAGACACGACGCCTAACATGTGAATAAGTCTCAGGTGTGTTTTGTTGTATGTATTTGTCTCTAGACCGAATAAATAAAAACGGCCTTTGCAAAAATAGCGAGCGTGACTGGATGGATTATTTCAACGTCCTAATCCTCTAATTTGAGTGCAAGTTGTCTGCAAGGGATATTCCGCCTCTAGAGCGTGTCAATATTGGTTTGTTGTTTCTATGGGTCTGCCAGGCCATATATTTTGATTACGCAGGTCCTTCGAAAAATTAAAGATTGGTGTAGATGACACATTTCGAAAAGTCGCACATAATGTTTTTGTCTGCAAGATCACAGCTGAGTTAAGCAAGCAGTACTTGAATTGTAGTCTAGCAGCAGGGAGTACACGTTGCATTCCATTTAGATCTGGTAACAGTGGATGTGTTCATCCTATACGGCAGAGCAAGAACTAGAAATCGGAGGTAAGGTTTTCGTCCGAAGAAATAAATAAGTCATTATTCGGAACATTCAAAATGATCGCATTTATTCTGCGCTCGACAAAAACGCATTGTTTCACGACGATCCACGGGAAATAACTGCTGATAAGTGCCATGACTACTTAGAGGAGAGAAGGCCAGTTATAACTGAAATAGTTTTTATCTCCTTAATGAAGTTATTCTAATGCAAGCTGTAGGATGCATGTCGCCTACAGCTTGCATTAGATTAAGTAGTTGCTAGAATCTACTTAATCGATATTTCTCTCGTTCCTGCAACGTTGGCTTGTGGACCTGTACTGGTTTTGTTGTTTTCACGTGTTCTAATGGCTTGCTGGTCACAAAAACCTTAGGGCGTTAAAACCTACAGTTGATTATTCCACTGGTGATGGATCGTGCTTAGTTATCAGCTGGCCCACATAAACATATATGTAGGATGAACAACTTTGGATACTTCATAGCCTAAAGCTGACTTACGCGGCATCGATCCTTGCGCTGGTTTTTGAAACCATTGTTCTTTTAAAACTATCTATCGCAGAATTATTTTCTTGGTTCAGAATCGGCGTACGCTGACCCCTAACTTGTGCGATGTCAGGTGACCGCTGCTTATTGAATGGTTGACTGGTGTTTCATGGTATGAATCTTTCTTTGTGGAGCAATGTAGACTGCTGCACATTAGGCGCTCTTAGGTTAAAACTTGGTTCAGAAGTCTACGATCGATGATGCCCTACAGAGTTAATCCGACTGTTAAAAACTGTGCGTTGTCGTTTTGTAGTTCCAGCAAATGGCATTGGCTTTTGCTGAGAGATTGAATATTGGCTCTCGTCTATAACAGTTGTTTGCTTTTGTTGCGTACCCTTTTTCTGAACTATCGCCTTTTCTTTGGATGCTTTTCTCTCCACATTGGTTGGCCGCGGCTTTAGGTGTATGAAAGGGGCTGTTTGGTGTTTAAAAGCTAAATTATTTTGCTTGTTGGCTGCTGCGAGTGGTCTATAGTTGTGATCACTAACCTTCTGCGGTGAATGAGTGAAAATCGCATTTTGTGTGCCCTGCCAAGTAAATTGTTTTTCGTTGGCCGGGCTTGGTCCCATGACTGGAATAGGAACAATTATTCGCTGTGCAAATGGTCTTAAGTAGACTTTGCTGTAGTCCTGGAAATCTGCTTCCATAGCTCTTGGTGCGTTATGAAAAATACCTTCATTCAGTGACGGGCGCAAAACCAATCTACGTTGTGGCCTAAAAATTGTTTTGGAGTGGGCATTAGGTAGGTTCCCTATAGTCAGCTTCTGAAACCGTAGGCGCTTCGACTGCTTGTTACGGGTTACTTTTCTCACTTCCTTCGTCAAACCTGATCGCATCCCTTTTGCGCCCTGTGAGCCAGTAATCCTATTTTCTTGCATGTTCTTCTTCTCCGACAGTTCTACTGAATTTTCTTGGCGCTCCATTACTACACGTTCATGTTTTTGTTCTTTTGGAATATTCAAAAACAAATTTTTGCCGAATTGCTGCTTTGCTGCTTTCAAGTCGTTAGGTTTGTGTTTGTGCTGCCGGTGAGGAGACGGAAGAAAACCTCCTAAGGTTTCCCCACCAGATTTTTCATGCACTGGAAAAAGCAAAAACTTTTTGCGCCCAATATCTGTTCTTTGCTGATGCCCGTATTGCGAGTTGGCTTGCACAGTCTGTTTAACAAAGCGTTGCGCAGACTGATTTGCCGTTGTACTATTCATACTGCGCAACTGTGCCTTATTTTGAGCGTTGGCGCCATAATGACGCATCACATCATGTTTGGGCGTCCAATTTAGTAGTCCTTCCTGCCAAACACGTTGATGATTCAGCGCTGGCTCGCGGTTATACACAACGTGAGAAGATCCTCTGAATGGCTGATGAAAAGGCTTTAGTGCCGGTACAACATTTGCGTTAGCAATTTCACTTTTCGTTGCTTCCTCTGGCTTACGTATTTTTTCAGTATCTCTTGTTAGCATTGGCATATGAAATGTGGGCAACGAATCGCCGGATTTTTCGCTGGACTCTCGCAGAGCTGGAAACTTGTGCTGTGTTTCATACGGTATGGGTGCCCCCCTGTGACTTCTCGCTTCCAGGTCCGATTGAGCGCCGCCTTTTGACTTGCTCTGGTATTCGATTTGAGCTGCAGGCATCTTTCGCGCGTCAATTTCTTCAGCGTTGGGTCGCTTACGAATGTAACTAATAATAATATTTGCTATTATTTTTACTATAGCCTCTTGCTGTGGTCTTGTATGTAGGAAATTAGGTTTGTAGCGCTGCTGTATTTTTTTTTCAAAAGTGGCTTTGCCTGTCTTTTTCATAGCTGCATTTGTATTTAATAGTTCATCCTGAGTTGGGATATGTTCCCACTCCAAGGCTACATTAGGCGGCCAGTGCGAAGCGCCTTCTTCGTCCTGAACAGCTTGTTGGTGCTCATGGTGTTGGGTGATTTTAGCTTTTAGTGCGGCTGCACTAACTTCCTGTCTTCCGTTACACTGAGCGAGACGGTGGAGCACGTGCGGAGCTATTGTCTTCAATATTTGTTGGGTGCACTGCATCTGCATTCTGTTAGTGCCCTTTTGAAACCATAATTTCTGCTCCAGCAGACTTTCAGATGAGGGCAAAAATTGATGTCGCAGCAAGGTGGCAGCATGTTCGCCGGGTATATGGCTGTTGTCGCTTTGCCTGCCAGTTGCATATTGTTCAGGAATTCGCGGAGCCCTATTTGTTTCATCAACGTTTTGCTGTGAGCTCTCAAATATTGCACGTTGTAATAACTCGCCGAAGTAGTGTGCTAGCCTCCCGTACTCATTGTCTTCACGAGGGTGCTTGGCTTGATCAATGATCGGGCAGCCTCCAATGCACCGAGAGAGTTTACGATATTTTGCCCTCGGTAAGTTGTTGGCCTTTGTCTGATTATATTGCGGGACAAACTGCTTCGCCGTGTGTAGGACGGTATTCTGTGATGTCTTCGGGCTCCTCATATTCGCCTCTGAAAAGAAAAAGAAAGAAAATAAACGCAAGTACAGATGATTTGAAAGAAAAGAACCAGAACTCACTGAAGATTGTTGTGAATTAGTCGCTAACCTGACTGACCTAATTCTGAGCGGCAATTGTTATCGACCCTAGCTATCTTATCTCTTCTCATCTGCATTTTAATATTGAAAGAACTGGTGATAATGGTCGCTCAGCAGGGATCCAGACTGTCAAAATTAAAACTGTTAAACAAATGGCTCTTCAAGAGTTGTGATAAAGCTAGCTGTTTCAGCTCCGTCATATAGTTTTATAACTTCCCCGTTTGTTTGCTTACGGTGCGCTTAAGATCTCATAATTAACTTTTAACAAAACATTACACAATCATAACTAAACGCTTGATTTCATTACAGAAATTACAATACACGCACTTTTGCAGAAAATGCAGTGCTGTAACATTTTTCAGTCTCACAGTATCTCCTAATATACAGCCGCCTTGGACTTCGTTTCGCTCCCCTTGGCAGCCACACCACTCGTTCGAGTTAGCTTTCAGTTTTAGCGTAACATTAGTGTACTTGTGGGACTAAACCTAGTGTTTTTATGACTTGGTGTGGACTATCAGTTTTAGAGTGGAGTTAGTGTACTGATGTGACTTGACTTTGTTATTATGATTCAGAGTTGACTATTAGTTTTAATGGGTTAGTTATTTCTTCCTTAAATATCTATGTGAAAAGGAGTAGGCGGCGCCACCTAAAGGCGACAGGATCTCGTAAGTACCATATAATAATAATAATAATAATAATAATAATAATAATAATAATAATAATAATAATAATAATAATAATAATAATAATAATAATAATAATAATAATAATAATAATAATAATAATAATAATAATAAACAGAGAACGGTTATTTGCCCAATGCACCCCACGCCCTGTCAAACTACACTTCTGCTTGTTTCTCTTCTTTACTATATGTAAGTCATTTTCAATGTATGTGGTAAAAAATGTAGTATACAGAAAGAGGCTTTTTAATACAAGGTCTTGTCTTCTTGTGCACAAGACTCACGAGAGTCAACAGTAAGTGTATCTACAGCAAGGCATTAAAACTGTACACGAGAATACTAAAAACAAGAAATGAGCGTCTGAAAATGATCACAGATCAAGATGTATCACATAGCTGTGCATCCCCAAGGAAATAATGACTATGAAGGGAAGAAAGAAAAAGAAATAAACTTTATGTGAAGAGCAGATGAGGATGCAAGGCAATTTTATGAAGCATTCGAAATCTCAAACATAGTGGACAAAAATTCATGGCAGCACAAATAAAATAGTCATTCAATAATAAATGGCTGTGATAAAAGTTGTTCGTCGAAATTAGGGGAGTTTAAAGTTTCTTTTGTACAATGTTCGCGAGCTTTTCCATGTGAAGCTACAATGTGTTTCATAGGGATATGCTACTGATTTTCACAGCTTCCCGTTATTTGTTTACCATCAAACCTTACAACGAAGTTTCTATTCAACGTGAACCAGACGGTGCTTTAATTGAGAAGACTGACTGATGGAAACGTGGTTAGTCACGAACAATGCACGAAATTTATTAAGTGTGTGATACCTAACTCATATCTTTGTAGAGTTTTACCAACCCACCGTGGTTGCTTAATGGCTGTGGGGTCGGGCTGCTAAGCACGAGGTCGCAGGATCGAATCCCGGATCCAGGATCGAATCCATTTCAATGGGGGCAAAATGCAAAAACACCCGTGTACTCAGACTTGGGTGCACGTTAAGAGGAAACTTTCGCTCGGGTTCAGCTCCGACGCGGCCTATTCAAATACATGCAAAACGCAAAAACGCTTTCCTGATGTAACCCGTGGACCGATCTTAATGAAATTTGTTGCATGTGAAAGAAAAAGTTAAATTATAGTTATGGTCGGAAGCGGAATTTTGATTTAGGGACTGAATTTTGTGAAAAGGATTTTCAAACATTCGGAAGTTTGAAAAATATAGATGGACAAGGTTTATAAATTAATAGCTCGCCATCAAAAACAGATATTGCGGCTCTGCAAACGGCATCCATTAGATCATGCAAAGCGGACGAGTTTAGTATGTCAATTTATATCTTATGTGAATTTGCTACATTGTGTACAAGGGTTCTGCAAAAGCTGTATTTCCGTATTACTATATCTTTCTAGATTCATGTCTAACACATCAATTTCGTCCGATTTAGATGCACTACCAGATGCAATTCACAGAATTATGACATCATTTTTCCTTGCTGAGTTAGAGAGTTGCAAACTTTTTAGCTTAGCTTTCGGAAAATTTTCAATCTTTGTCAATTTTTAATAAAGAATTGAGAATCTCAAAATTTCGAAACCAACAGTCACTAGATTTTAAGTTTTTCTTTTAAATGCAAAAAACTCGTCAAATTTGGTGCAGTAGTTGCCGAGAAAAGCGAATTCTCCTTTTACACGTGTTTCGGCAACCGAGCTGAAGTTTCCTCTTAAAGAACCCCAGATGGCCCAAATTATTACGGAGCTCCACACTATGGTGTTCCTCATAATCAAATTGTGGTTTTGGTGCGTAAAACCCAATAATTTAATTTTAATTTTAGAGTTGTAGCAAGAAGTCTCCGCGTTGCAAATAATAATCAGAATGTGCAATTTTTTTTTACAGCAGGGTGTTGCAATCGGAGCACCGTGCATTTTTGGCTCTCCGCGAAGTAAGCAAGAAAATTAATGTTCTCGTGTGACCGATCCCTTCAACAATCTGTGGACTGTTCTTCTGAAAAAAAATCATGGTTGAATTGCCGCCGTCTTCAACGCATGAACCCTTAACGTTTCTTGGCCTTCGAGATTAGACTGCGTAATGATCAGCGTGAAAATGTGTCAAAAATGAGGCGAGTTCCGGGAAGAGAACTGCCCAGCGTTGTCCATTGTCTTGAATTCCAACACCACAAAGCCGAAGCTCGACGACCTAACCTATCGACGAGTGTACGCAACATTAGCTGAGCACATACAAGATACGCAGCCTCTATTACCCTGCTGATCTACAGTGGCTTTCTTTGCAAACATGTGAGTTCTGGAATGGCATTACATGATGAACCCGGATCCATGCCTCAACTCTGTACAAGTTGTGCTGGACTTGCAGTTACGCCAAACATTATAAGTGGGAATGTCTTAAGAGATTGAGTGGTTATGCTGGCAGAGAGAGGGAGGTAGTGTGACGAGACAGCTCAGCTGATGCGAGAAATGGGTGGTTTAGGAGAAAATGTCTCGGTTCATCTTGCAGTTATCAAGTTAAACCAAATCATTTATCAAGCATAATGACCTAATAAAAAACCAGGCAATTTAGGCATCTAGTAGAACCGTTCTTTTGAAGACACCCCTTGAGTTTGCAAGCATTCAGTAAATTTTGTAAATGAACCTTTCAATCAAACTCGAAAGTAGACAGACACTTCGATATTTCGGTAAGATGGAAGCTCTGTGTAAACAAGAAATTAAAGGATGACAGGATAACTTTATCAGGGTCTCAATCAATATCAGCTCTCTCGTTAAAACATTGTCGTCGGGCTGAAAGTATTCTCACGAGCTTGAGTCAGAAATAGAAGGGCTGTCGCGGCAGTTCAAAAAGCTTCTATACATTCGTTGACACAACGTCGCCATACAGCCGTAACGCCACCTTGCCACAATGTGGCTAGGTGGCGGTAGGGCTGTATATGTTGACATCTGTGGGACGAGGTTTTCATGCGCAAGGAATTCTTGTGAGGCGCCGTTTGCGCTGGTATAAAATCAAATTTTGTCACTATTCGGTTGGCAGATGGCAGAATCTCACAAATTAAATCTTGCTTGAAGTTCGCAGGAAGTCCTCGAAAAATTTCTCTGTTTACGTAATTTGGGCAAGTACAAAGAGCAGCATGTCATTATTTAGTATACTTCAGTGGTGCTTCCAGGACACCAAAGCTGGAACACGGATTGGCCCGGGGGTCCGGGGCTCGCCGATCAAAGCCTAAACTTTTCAGGTTTTCACGCGTAGATCCTGACAGTGACAACTTGCGCACGCAGTAAGTGTGAACGACTATATTCATTTTAGTATATTTTGGCGGCGCTTCCATGACACCAAAGCAATAACGAGAACACCGAAGCTTGAACCCGGACTACCCAGTATGTTCGCGTCTCGCCGATGCCTCCACATGCCAGGGGAGCCAAACATTTATGCGAACAGCCTACGGCACGCTCTTGCCTCATACCGACATTGGTCCCTCTGGCGTTGGTGTGTTTCCTATGTTGGTACGAGCCGAATCGAGCTTTTACCCTGAGTGGGTAGGATTTTTTGTTTTGTCTGCACTGTTGTATTTGAGAAAATTCACGTGGTCCTTTCAGCCCGTTGCGAAATTCATTCTTATGCGATTAAGAATGTGCTTTATCTTACGCTGTGTATACGTGATGTGGCGTTCTCACCCGTGCTCTTGGGACAAAGCAACGACAACACACTATCGCAAACAATCAAAAGGGCATTCATTGCACCTCTCATAGACTAATGCCTGCTAGCCGAGTTGCTATCCACAAAACATGCCGATGGGCACGCGACAAATCGCGGAAGTCCGACTCACCGTGACCGGATAACAAGCGAATATGTTCGCCCCTTGCTGGACACCAACACCTGGTCGTTCGCGCGTACGGTCACGCGAACGGTGGCGCGTTCGAACAATCGTATTCGTCCATTCCGGGGTAGGCCACGTGAGATTCTCTCGTAGAAGCATGTATCGGCGCACGCGCAGAATGTCCGCGCCGCTTGCCGATCCCCAGCCAAAGAGGAAGGGCCTTCTCCTCTCTGCGACTAAGTAACCGGTGGTTAGGTGGCGTTAACAAAGCAACACTCGCGCCATCTGTCGTACTACCATGCAAGCATACCGACTACCGCAGTAAAGCCACGCGGTGAAGTCGGATTACAGTATACGGGAGCTATGCGAGAAAACAGCATATCAGGGAACGAGCGGGAGTCACGCATCCCCACAGTAAGTATGATGCTATTCAAATGGTGAGCTCTAACGACGTTCTGCCCTATACGTAGCAAATAGTCTAGACAGGCAGTATATACTCATGCACGTGCTGTAGCTGTGAGCACGATTAACGCGGTTTTGTTAGCTAGCACACCATCGTTGTAGCTACATTGGCTACAATACGAGTGTTTCGGATACTAAACAGGCAAGGAACCAAAGTGAGACCAATGCGATCCGTAATTTTTGTGGAAGCTTCTTACCGTATTTGCCCACGTACATTATGTCTGCGCTTGCTTTGGGTCCAGTGCATTTCGTTTTTCTTTTTTAGAGACACATACGAAATACTCTTTCACTAATAAAAGTAAGGCATCGTGTTACACTCCTCTAACACGTGAAG
Organism: Dermacentor albipictus; assembly: GCF_038994185.2. Classification (NCBI taxonomy): domain Eukaryota; kingdom Metazoa; phylum Arthropoda; class Arachnida; order Ixodida; family Ixodidae; genus Dermacentor; species Dermacentor albipictus. Next base: position 320,361,578 of record NC_091821.1, on the reverse strand, counting down.
GTGAAAGCCTGCTGCACACTTGGTAATGCATTAAGCCATGCGATCGGAGGGGTCGGACTTCTTGCGCGACATAAAGAGCCGCAGTGTGACGTAAACGTGTAGCAAGCCGCTGTCTGCGACCTTCGGCATCCTCTCTACGTTGCCATCTCGCATCGTCGCGTTGCTGCTTTCGCAGTTCGGCTTCTTCGGCTCATTTGCGACGCTTAGCTGTGACTTCGTGCGCTCGTATGACGGGATCAGGCTCGCGCCAACGACATTTCTATTCGCCTTTACGTTGCGTTCTCTCAGCAGGGAAATCAGTACTCTCGGTTGAACGCCTTACTGCCGCCGTTTCGCACATCGCACCTCGTTTCTCGCTTGATGAGCATGCTCGGCCGTAGCGTACCTCCGAAGGGGTATGCAATACTTTACTGATGGTTTGGATGCGTGTTTTGAGCTTGTTCTTTATTGAAATGTATGCTGTTCCGTGTGTTGTACGGATAATTTCAATGAATGTTATGCCCTGTGCCCCCCCCCCCTTTTTTTTTTCTGAGCGCTTCTAGCCTCTGCCTTAACGGGCTATGAGCCATTGCATTTTTTGCTTGTTTGCAGAGATGAGAGCCATTGCGTCTTTGCTTCCTTACGGGAGTAAGAACCATTGGCGATAATGATATTTATTGTACTATTTGACTAGACGCCGCGTTTTTTCACATATGATCAATTGCAACGAGCCACTTAAGGCTTTCGCCTTAATAAATAAGGAACAAGCCTACGGGAAGAGACCTGGTGAGTTTGAACGCGCCTCCTGAGAGTTTGCGGGCGCCGAACGAGCATTTCGTCGCGCGCGACAAGGTCCGGGATATTATTCCAGACATTGTCAAATTCGTCGATGCTGTCGAATTTGGTTCTCGCGGCACTTCGAGCTAATCAGAGAGGCCCACAACAGCCTGTAATTGACTCACTCAAAATGCCGCCATTACAAAATTAGACAACACGGCGGAATTTCACAATGTGCAGAATCGTAACACCGGTTAGAATGCGCGTATATTGCGCCGCATGTTGTGTCGCGCGGCGCCTTGCGTAACAGATAGTTTCTTGGTGTGAACGCGCCATAACGAGGTAGCTTTGCCTCGTACGCAAGAACACTCGCCATATCAGTTTCCTTGTGATGATCACTGTGTCCTACTCTTTTAGAATGACTAAATAGGGCGATAAGGTTCAAAACATGGAAGCTGGGTTAATAATCACTACTATATCTAAATTGCCTACCGTATCCTGCAACGTGCTCGTACTGTTTTGCGAGAGCAGGGCTGCCCTTTAAGCAACTTGCTCTTGGTTTCAGCTAGCTTACCTGTTTGCGTGAGCTGTTTCCTACAGACAATTTCTCCATAAGAAGTGTACCTACAGGACCACTCTTGCCTGAAAATATAAAGTTGGGACAGAAGCGTTAGGCGTCTAGAAAAGCCTAAGGGAGCGAGGAAACAATGTGGCATTTTGCATTCGCGGAGCAAGCTATTTCTTGTCTAGCTAGTCACTTTTCGGGCTGCCAGCGTTAAACACCAAAAAGATTCTAATAACACAATGTTATGAACTTCATTCATAAAAACGCCATTACATTGAACGTGGCAGAAGAAACAAGCGATGGTTTTGCATTGACAAGACGTTCTGCCTATGAATCGTGTTGAGCAACTTTGCAAAAAACGGAAAGCAGAATTTATGTCATAGCATGCCAGCCATGGAGCGGGCTTTCCCACAGTGCTCGCACCTTCATATGATTCATAATTTGTTATCATCCGTCCAGTGAGTGCTTCAGACCCACACGTTTATAGGTCCTCCTGCCACATTAACATAACCATGATATCCAAAGCAGTTAAGTATATGTACGTCTGTCAAGCGGGCAAATTAAGCGCACATACGGGGAGTGTACTCCAAGATCTTGAGTGACACTTAAGACTAAGCGCTGTTAAACGCAAAAAGAAAGTGCACTCGCAGTAAAAAAAATGGTGACAAATTAAAGTCGTGCTTTTTATAATAATAATAATAATCTTTATTCAGTATAGTTAAAACAGTATACAAAAAACGGAAGCGCCGAAGCCACAAGAGGGCTTGTGCGGCGACAACCGGCAGCCCCGGCAATCCACGCGACACACCAGAACTCCATCAGAAGCTGGTTGTGCATTTGGCACAACCATCACACATTATCAAAGATGCACTGATAACATCAGTACATATTAAAGGTTCTCTAACGCTTGTACAGCAACTCTCAGTGTTTTGCGGGTGGACAAAGAAAGTACATCGTCCGGTAGTTCATTGAAGATAGCAGGAACATAATAGCGTCTTGTTGCTTTACCGTAGTGAGTGCGCACTCTCGGTTTACGATTTAAGAAGACGTAGATTACAATAAGAATTCTTCTTAAAAAAGTGGTTGCTGTAGTTTTATTACAAATAAAAAACAATCTTCATCTATATTTACTCAACAGAAAAGAAAATATTTTTATTATCCGATTGTTGCAAGTCAATGCCGGCCAAGACGAATGCCTAGCCACGGCAGAACAAGATAGTGGCATGAAACGAGGTAGCATTCGAACTAGCTAAAACAGAATATCAGCGAGTTCTGTTCTGATGATTTTGTTAAAAGCTGTTGAAGAGCTATATTGAACTTCTGTGTGATTTTTCTATGCATTACATTTTATATCTTTGAAACCGCTGGCGGCGACGCTACGCACTCGGCCAGCAAAGTGCACATCGTGTACGCACTCCGACCGGAGAGCACTCTTCCTCGAGAGCACTCCGCTTGCGACATTTAGGTTTGGGAAAGTGCCCTTAAAACCGAGTGACACTCTCCGTAAGTGACCTTAACTTGCGCGCTTGACACGGGTATAAGTGTAAGAAATGTATCCCCTTGGGTACACATTATGGTCTCCAAAATTTCACGAACTCCAGAATCCCCGATCGCAGGGCACAATAGGCATTCTTTTTAGGTAATTTCGGTTGCACCTTAAAATCTTTCGGAGGAACAATTTGATTTAGGGAAGTGTCTGCTCATCACGAAGAGTTATTTACGAATGTGTCAATGAAGAACAGTGTAAGAAGACACAGGCGATCCAAATTATGAGGGGAAAGTTTCCAGATCAATAAAAATGCGTTAGATGATAAACTGAAAAGCACTCCATGCCATAACCGCGAACTTACTCGTACTCTCCCAAAAAAGAAAAAAAGAAGGAAAGCATAAGGATGTTTTGTGACAGTAATAACTTGGTTTGATGCTTCGATGGTAACAAAGTTGCGTACGAGGTAGTTAAAGTTTTTTTCTTTTTCTTTTCATTCTAAACCCTTGTACGGGCCAATTCACGGCTTACCTTCAAGAGTGGGTTGCGCCATTTTACTGAGGAACAACCAACCTATGAACCAACCAAGCAGATGACCGTGCAGTGCACGATGCAACGGAAAATGACAGGCGTAACGTTAACTGGCAACCAGATGGCGGTAGATTAAAGGACAAGCGGGAGCAGCTAATATTGTGGTTGAGACAGATATAAAAAAAAAAGTTGGGCAAGTGATGCAATGTGTAGGGAGCATAGCCGGTGTTGTATTAGATCCACAGAACTGGTTCCTAAGGAAGAGAAACGGAGTCTAGAAGAGAAGAGCATCAGGCGATGTAATGAGATTAGGGAATTTCGTAGGACGGAGACGGCTGATGCAAGACTCGGATAGCTGGAAACCAATGAAAGCAGTCTTTTTCTAGCAGAGGACATAAAAAATCGTTTGTGGCGGTTGTGTAAAGGAGGGAATGTCGGAACGTTGGGTCACCGAGGGCACGCGATAAATGGAGAACACTGCCAGGCCACTTGGAAAAAGTACTGAAATTATGTGCTTCAGGTGTGAAGAATGCTAGAACTTCAATTATACTATAAGTGTTGACCTTCTTATTCTTGTATACGCACATACCATAACAACACGATTAGGTGAGTAATAGCTCACTAAAACCAATTAAAGTAATGCGAAATATTAACGCATTCCCTTCCTCACTCGCAGGTGACAGAGGCATTGGGCCTCCAAATACAGCATCATAACCCTGTAAGTCGAGTATAAATGCCACTATAACAAATTTACCTGTATAACGAAGGATTCCGTAATGCCGGCTGAATTACCATCTATCATATGCGTTGCAAGCGTCTCCACAACGAAAACAACAACAAATTTACCTGTACAACGAATTACTTTAGGCATGTTCGACGGCTGACTGCTTGTTTTGCAAAGAACGCTCGTAGCGACCGGCTCTGCCACTGCGCTACACTTCATCTGTTGCATCCCCTATCCCTGACGCAAAAAGCCCAGCGAGTCGAATTCCCGAACACGGTGACAAGGGGTGCCAGTGTAGGTGACGTTGTCACGATAGTAGCCTTATTGCGATATGGTTATCTCACGCAAAAGAAAGCAGCAACAATATAGTCGTGAAAGCCAGTGAATTACTGCTTTGTGCCGGTGCTAAGCATGCCGAGCTGTGGGAGCTGGCCATTGAAACCAACCCTGGCGAAGTCGCCAGCACATCAACGAAACATGCTGCGGCAAAGGGGGAGGGGGAGACTGTCTGGACTTGTCCGATTGGGATGGACGCGATGACGTAAACTTGCCCGAGCGAGTGTCAGCACTTTCCTTCTCAATTGGCTAAAGTTGCACATCGCGTTGGCCGAAGTGTGCAATAGAATATTACGAGCAAAAGAAAAACAAGGTAAAAGCGGGAGCCAATGTATCGACAAGTAGACTTGACTTTTTCCAGGTGACATGTCCACTTGTCGAAACTTCGGCTCCCGCATTTACCTTGTTCTCGTTTTGCTCACCGCCTTGAACATCCATCTCACGCCTTCCCTATAGAAAATTAGTGACTCAGTTCACTACGAATCTGTTGTATACTTATGTTAAATAAGGATTATCTTTTGCTAGCCGTGCCTGGCTGGCGTTGTTGCGAGCGGTACATTGCACAATCCTTACAACTACGCTAGCTTCAAAACGAAGGATTTTGGAAGTTCAAGTGTTTCGTTATAAAAGCGTTTGACTGTATAAGAAATCACGTGCACTTCACTTGCACCAGCGTCGAGGATGCAATGAAGTCCGTGTTGCTTGACGCCTGCTGCACAACATGTTAAGTAAAGTCAAAAATGTTTGCCCTCCTCAGGTGGCTGAATGAGCACTAAGGAGGGTTCCTCTATAGACTGTGCACACGTCTTCTGTGGTTTGCAGGAAAGGGCATGGTGAGAAATTTATACCTTTGCATTTGTTGAACCGCGTGTAATGCAGCGTAATTGAAAGATTGTCTTCATGTTTTGCAGTAGCTGTCGCAACATTTCAGTTTAAATCGGAATTTTAAGCTTGCTTCTTACGCAGAGGACAGTTATGTGTATAAGACATGATACCATGAAGACATACTCTAAGTGGGCGTAAATTTATGGCAGGCCGACTTCTTTCATTGACTTGAGAGTAATAATAGTCACGAACCTACACCTGCATCATGATGTGGTACATATGTAATTCTTTTGTCTGAGAATTCAAAACTTGGGCTTTCTCACTGGGCCGCAAAATTTGAGCACACTGATGCGTTTGTGTTTTGCCTCTACCGAAATTCGACCATGGTGGCGAGAGATCCAGCGTGCAGCATATTGCTGAGCAACACAATTCAACTGCCTCAGCGGGGCTTAACAGGGGCGAAGAAATCACGATATTGGTCACGCATGCCCGCCACTTTCATCATGTTGTGGGTATACGCTTGAACTGAAGAATACACTGCGCGGGCCTTATAGGTATTTGCGGGCGCTCTCATTTTTGCTTAACTCCTTGTGCTCCTGACATTAAGCGCGAAAGTTTCCACCACTGACGCTAGTGCTGAGCCAAGGTAACCTGACTTTATTATGAGACCATCACATGATTATCAAAGGTGGCTTGCATGAAATCAGCAAGCGTTTTCTCGAAAGCCAAGAGTAACAAGAGCGTACCGTTGCACCACCTTACTATCTCATGGTGAATACAGTTTTAGATAACACCCTCCTTCTTACATGCGGACGGTATTTTCATCAAAGGTGCCCGTTAATAACAGCGAAACTTTCGCTTACAAACTGCAACTGTTCTGCATCGTAAGTTCATGCATCAAGTGTATGCGCTGACAGTGTTGTCTAAGAATGTTCAAGCACATACGAAGTAGATAAGAAAGCCCTGTATGTTCAAAGCAACCAATAAGCCGTAGATATAAGAAAAGATTCAGAATACTTAAAATACCCTAAAGATAAAAGGGCTCAAGTATCGACAAAAAATAAAAACAAATGAATATGACAGAGCGCCAATGAGATGCACTTTGGCGAAATTGCCACACTGCGATCAATACGCAGCACTTTATCACATGACATGGGCTTGCGAAAGCGCACCAGACCTAGCGTCCGTAACACACCCCACCACAAGGCATCGGGCAGCAGCGATGTTCAGCTCCGAGTCGACGGGCCAGCTCAACCTGGTCAGCCGGGCGAGCGGGGCCCCTAAGGCCACATGGACTTCTGGACGGAGGGGACCACCCGCTGCAGAGCGGAGGAGCTACCTACGCTCGTGTGCTCTTTTGTATAAAGGTTATTCTCTCTCTATCTCTTGCAGAGGTTTCAGGAGTGACTGAGTAATTTTCACTGACGTAGACCAAACAGAAGATATTTCAAGACATGAACAAAGAGTATTCATTTGCGAACGTTCTGCCATCTTCAAACGTTCAATAGTAACTTGTTTTTATTGAGCCTTAACGGGCATTTCGTACTTTCATACACCCATTCCTTCTATTGAGCCCAGTAACCAATGCGATTTCGTTCACATTTGATATTTCCAATATCGGGGAATCCGTACCCAAGCAATAATGGAACATTTCGCATTGCGACTAATCCACATACGACCATATAGGCTAGCTAACACAGACACTTGACTAGATTAATAATATGGCACATACTAGTATTGGTACTTACGCGTGTGCCACGGCGAATACAAAAAGCTGCAGAAGCGCGCAGGTAATGCCGCAAATCGGCGGTTCTGAATTGGGACGCTGAGTTATGCACGTGCGCCCTGGTCCAGAAATGAGGTGCCACAGCGCGACACGCATCGCTGCGGTGGCCACGCGATACCCACGGCGGTTCTCCTTTTGTCTAGACAAAATGGCGGGCGCATCCGGGCTATGTTGAGCTTCGGGAACAGGCAGAGAAGAGAGAAGTCCGTGTGGAGAGGGAGTCGATATAACTTGCGCCGACTTTAGGAGACAAGATGAGAAACGAACGACCAGAAGGCAGGTGCCCCACGTCCCATTTTATCAAGTCTGTTGTTCGCTTTACGGCTCTTCGTGGCTTTGCGCCCTTTGTCCGTGTGCTATTGTTGCTCTATATTTTCTAACAGCTCACGAGGGATCTTAACGTGTTCGGGGAAGCTCTTTCTCTTCCTTACTAGACAAATGTAACAGCTGAAATTGAATATTCTGCCTAGAAGGAGATTCGAGGGTAAACTAGACGGGGAGAACTTAAGAATGACAAGTTACGCGGTTCGTTATAGCGCTCCTGTGAAAATTCACAATAAAAATACGCGGACTCATTGTGCGCGAAATGAGCCTAGTTTTCATAATTTCCACCTCACGGATACTGCGCGCTTAAGCCATTACGCGAATAAACAGAGACACACAAGAAAATTGCTGAGCAGTTCTTATAATTCAAGTGCAGTTGCGCAGCACTATGTGAATGCGAGGCGTGTTCTTTGTCACCATTTTCACCTTCCACCACAGTTTTATGATGCCTTTCTACTGCGTAATAGCATGCAGTGTGAGCTTAATTTTTTTTCTTTAAACTTGGAAGCACCTCCTGTTTTGGAAAATGAACATAATAAAATGTAATGCTAATTGATTTACTGGACGTCTCAGCCATATGTAGCATCTGGAAAAATTATGTTAGAACGGCTGTATATTTCTCTAGCGGACGTTCTATGCCGAAAAGCCGCTTCGTAAGTAAGCTCAAGCATCTGCACAATGGAAAAACATTTCTTTTGAAGTTATCAGCAACTAGTCACAATGCTGCCATGTGAAGCCAATAAGTAATATAGATAAACACCTTAATTTACATATTTCATTAGAGCAGCTGTAAAGGGATGGCTCCTTCCGCACATCAAGCCGACGATGATTCGGTAGGACCATGGGTTTGTGATGTTACTGAACCAACGAGGCTTACGCTATATGTTAAGTGTTCTTTCCTAAAAGAAAACGTAGGACATAAAAGCTATATAATCATAAAAATTGTATAAATGGGGTTGTACTACTTGGAAAGCTGAATAAAATTTATAGTGATCATCTCATAAAGAACTTAAAATTTTGTTCAGTTAATATAAAAGTTTTTGGTTGAAAAATGTATAATTTATATTATACTGAATTTTAAAGCTGATACTTCACCAAGGAAAACCTTTGTATGATTTAAATTAGTACAGAGGGGAAATTGCCGGATACCGTAAATTTTAATCTAACTCTATTCCATATAACAAGCACGCCAATTCCTTCTGCGCATACATACGATAAACAGCGGGATAGAGCAACGCTGAATCAGCCAAGCGAAATTGTCACCTATTTAGCGATTAACAAATTCAAATCATGCTTTCGATTACGCCCTTTTAACGCTTTCCCCTTCAAATGCATTACAACTGCGTTAGGCTTGTGCTTTCCATCAGCTTGGATGTAGTAATTTGTTTGATTTCTCACAAAGCTCAGTGGCACTACTTTGTCGGTCGGCATGCAGGGGCTATATAAAGCAGTATATTTGAAACAAACACGACGAAGAAGAGGACAATTCAGCTTTCGTGCATTGGCCCACTCAGTTGTAACAGCAGCAACCCAAGGTATCAGTCAACGGTTTATGCTTAACAAAATCGTGTTCTATGCACTGATGAGATATGCACTCGGAAGCTCGACCGATCAATGCGACAACGTACAGGACGTGTGCTATGCAAAGAAAGCGAACATTAATCAACCACAGGAAAACATAAATAGGAGACCATGCGGCAGCCCAACGCATGTGCTTCGTCATGGCACAATTCCAAACATAGAAGAAAAAAAAGCCATACTATTCCGCGTAACACGTATATTGAAGCTTACACCCATAATCGACAACATTGAGAAGCAGCAGGAAGGAACGCCAGTGAAGCTGGACAAGGTGGCCGAATTTCGTGGAAGTTGCTGCGAAAGAGTTAATGAAATTTTTTACTCGCATCGAAACCTATAGCATTGCTTTAAGACCTGTTACCACACAGAGTGTTGAAATCGTGTTACTTACGTTATAGCTGCTTAGAAGTACTGCGTGAAAAGGAGGCACGTTTGAATTCCAGTGAAATACTTTTGCTATCGTCGCACGTTTGCCGTCGTCAAGATTCAGCTTAACGAAATCCTGCTTTCCAGCCCGGCGCGTCGGAAACACCTGACGTTATATGCGTAGTCATTTATACGTAGTAGCTCTGCTAACTTTTGCCTAATTTCGGGAGAAGAGAATGAACCGTGACTCTTTCGGCGCTTCGCTTTCACATTTTGTTTCGGTATAGGCTGTAGAACTCGTGACTGGGCGATGACTCGGAGGTCACAAACAGCTGCACTCGCCCAAAGGATTCCAGCGTGTTTCCGTAACTTGGCGACATTTATAGCACAGCGAAATTTACGACGCTACTTAGCTCTCGCACCGTTAGCCAAGTTGCACAATTAATGGAAGTGAGCCGCGCCGATGAAAGCGATGCGCTCTCGGTGAAAAAGGCTAAGTAGAAGAAATTCCTGGGAGCTGCTTGCAACGAAATGTGCCGGTTTGCCTTGCGATTCACAGCGTGTTGCCTCGCCGCTGCCGTATTTACCGTTGATACATCTAAAGCGTGAGTACGAACCTACATATCAGGTCGTTTCACAACAGCGTAGGATGCTGTAGCCAAGGTAAACCATTTCATCCAATTGGCGTATGCAGCTCTCGCGCCAAGCTTGCAGATTCCCGTGATTACGACAACCACGAACAGCACCCGACCTGCCTTTTGTTTTTCCTGTGATTCCGAGCTGTGAAATATCAAGGAAAATACATAGCTTTTTTATGTATTGAACAAGAGCTTTCAAGCGCACCAAATAGGTTCATAGTTTCTCGTGCCGATGCCTTCGCTAGTGTTCCCGTTGTATTCATCACCTGACGTGTTTCTTGTTTGGCCTCTAGAGATGTCTCGTGCACGAACGACCCGGGAAACCCCATGTGTCAAGTTTTGAGCAGCAACAAAGGAAGCATAGAGGATCGAAGGGGCTACTATCCGGAAGGACAACAAGGTGACAAAATAGATGCACCGCCTAGCGGCAAAGTTCCAAAAAAATTACTTAGACTGTTAGTTATCCACTGTCATATTGAATAGATATTTCATTGTAATGTGAGAAGTAGCTGGCCGCAGGCCAGTAGAGAATTTCACACCCTTCCTATTCCTCGTGGCGAGTGACGAGCTACGACAAGCTGAAGGCAGAATGTCGTTTTTCTCAGTAAATAATTCCCGATGCGGATAATGCACCGAACACCAATCCTCTAACCTACCGTCGCGGTTAGGGTTTTCAGCAATTTTCTTTAATGCAGGCATCCCGAGGGCTGCTGAAAAGGAATGTGTTATCTGCAGAAAATAAGTTGCTCAGCTGTTCCCCTTTGATACTGACAGCTAGTACTTCCGATTTTTTATTACAAAAACTTCTTCAAGCAGACAGTGAGTGCATTGAAGAGATTATTTCTCTGGAAATTTAAATTATTTCTTGTGAAAACTATCGTATGCCTGGAATTTCTGTGCATATTTCCTAATATCTTCACGTACGCTTCCGCTATCTTCCATGCCGACGCAATGACCTTATAATTGTTGGCATTTCTACTCAATCGAAGTCTTTTTCGTAATCTGTCTTGGTTATACTCCGCATGGTGTTAATTCGTGTGAATGTGATTCACAGTTTATTGTTCCAGTCTAAAGTTCGGTCGTTGTCTGGGCTAATCGCAGATGAGAGCAGCCCTGATTCTATTCGAAATGACCTTAGTGGTTATTTCGTACAATAATGCAAGCAAGCTAATTGCCATATAATTCCTGATTTAAGCACATGTTACACGTCATGAACGTATAAAATGGTGACTGCGCGCGACCAACCTTTTTAGCCTCTTCTTTCTGCTCGTTCGAAATAATCAGTGAAGTAGTTCGTGCAAGCTGCAGAGGCACTCATTTGGGAAATCTAACTAACGCACTGCAGCGGGTATTTGCATAACTACAAATACAAACAACAGTGGTGAGCACAGCAGTTCATATAATGAGCGCTTTGTGGACTCATAGTAGCTACGCTTGAGTAGACTCGAACACTGTATAAAAGGGATTGCACTCGATACGTGCTCGGTATGCACTCGGTAAAAACACTCGGTATGTGTCGCTTTTCAGTGAAGCTTTCGCCAACTTTCAGTGACATTTTAGGTACGACTCCTGTTCCATGGATTGTTGTTGGGGACTCTAACGCGCATCATCAACTTTAGAGAAACATCAAGGTAAATTCCGAAGGAAGAAATTTTGTTTCGTTTGGCTGAGACCATGAACTTTGCTACCTCAGCGATGGCAGTACCACGCTGCTGCACTGCCGGACGTACAGCATTTGTTTAGAAAGATTTCTCTCTAGATGTCACACTGGCAGCGTCGATTGGTTCCACGGAAGCGACCACGCAAGCGCAACTCACGAAAGTGACCAGATTCCTACGTGCCTGAAGATAAAGTGCCTAGCAGAATCGGCTCCATCAGATTCTCAACAAACAATGTTAACTCACTTATGGAATACGCATGCCACAAAGGGTTTTCATCCACACTGGAAATTCAGATCACCCAGGCCATGCAGAATGCTATGCGTTCATTTCGGCCGTCGGAGAAATACACGAGTTTTAAGGCGGACATACAGCGTAATACTGAAAACGTAGCGCAGTAAGGACAAAGGACAAGTGAAGACAGGATAAGCGCTGCACTTGTCCTTTGTCCTTACTGCGCTATGTTTTCAGTATTACGATGAATAACCAACGCACGGAAACCTATTTCCCTCTGAAATACAGCATCTCCGTGCTATCCACCGGTGAGCGGAGCGACGATACAGACGGACTAAATCAGTTTGCCACCGTAGAGAGGTCAGACGCGTTCAAACGAAAATTCAGCGTTGCATTGCTGTGCTGCAAAATAAATGCTGGAAGCCTTTCTGTCAGTGTTTTGGTCCGCGTGAGCGTCTGTCGGTTATATGGAAAACAGTCCGCAGACATCGAACAGCTCCTCAACAACACTGTTCATCTAAAACTCTAGCCCTGCATCAACGACGTCGAGAAGTCGAAGTAGCAGAAGATTACTGCGCAAAGTTCGTAGAGCCGAAGTTCCAGCCTTGCACACCTATTCCATTTGTCACCCCTGACTCCTAGATGCTCGTATGGAGGATCATTTCTCCATGGAAATACTAGAGCCCGCACTCGCCTGGTGCAGGTGATCTTCATCACTAGGATCCGATGGCATCACACACTCTACGTTTGCAAACTTTGGTGAACAGGCCAGATCATGCATTTCTTGACCTATACAACGTATCATGGCGTGATGGCGTACTCCCTACCACGTGGAAATCCAGACGCTTTGTTCTACTCCTCAAGCCTTGCAAATCTTCATTGAAATTGACACCTTACAATCCCGTAGCACTAGCCAGCTGCGTCGACAAGCTTATGGAGAGAATGATCCTGACAGTGTTATAATGGTACTTGGAATTTTACAACGTCTATCCAGAGAAAGAAAGGCGTCAGGCAGGGTGATACGATCTCTCCAATGCTATTCACAGCGTGTTTACAGGAAGTATTCAGAGACCTGGATTGGGAAGAATTGGGGATAAGAGTTAATGGAGAACACCTCAGTAACTTGCAATCCGCTGATGATATTGTCTTGCTTAGTAACTCAGGAGACCAATTGCAATGCATGCTCACTGACCTGGAGAGGCAAAGCAGAAGGGTGGGTCTAAAAATTCATCTGCAGAAAACTTAAGTAATGTTTAACAGTCTCGGAAGAGAACAGCAGTTTACAATAGGTAGCGAGGCACTGGAAGTGGTAAGGAAATACATCAATTTAGGGCAGGTAGTGACCGCTGATCCGGATCATGTGACTGAAATAATCAGAAGAATAAGAATGGGCTGGGGTGCGTTTGGCAGACATTCTCAGATCATGAACAGCAGGTTTCCATTATCCCTCAAGAGAAAAGTGTATAACAGCTGTGTCTTACCAGTACTCACGTACGGGGCAGAAACCTGGATGCTTACGAAAAGGGTTCTACTTAAATTGAGGACGACGCAAAGAGCTATGGAAAGAAGAATTATGGGTGTAACGTTAAGGGATAAGAAAAGAGCAGATTGGGTGAGGGAACAAACGCGAGTTAATGACCTCTTAGTTGAAATCAAGAAAAAGAAATGGGCTTGGGCAGGACACGTAATGAGGAGGGAAGATAACCGATGCTCATTAGGGGTTAGGGACTGGATTCCAAGGGAAGGGAAGCGTAGCAGGGGGCGGCAGAAAGTTAGGTGGGCGGATGAGATTAAGAAGTTTGCAGAGACGGCATGGCCACAATTAGTACATGACCAGAGTAGGTGGAGAAGTATGGGAGAGGCCTTTGGCTTGCAGTTGGCGTAACCAGGCTGCTGCTGCTGCTGCTGCTGCTGATTATGATGATCCAAAGGTAATGGCTGGCTTTCGAAGCGGACGCTCACCGATAGATAGCGCTCAGCTATTTGATTGGGAGATCGTTCTTCATTACGATTGAAGACGGACCTGCGCGGTCTAGTTATGCCAGGCATGGTGTAACACAAGTCGCAGTACTTAGCCCTACCCTGCAGACGAACGCACCGAGTTCTTAGCGTCATCATTGGTACATACTTGTCTTGGAGCCCTCACGTCTCGTACATGACAAAGCGTTTGGCCTCCATTCTGGACCTTCTCGAGTTTCTTGGCAAGAAGTCCTAGGGCACTGTACCGCGAATGTTGCAATTATATAAAGCACAATTTTTTAACTTCCTGGGGTACAGCTTACCTGAACTACTAAATACTTGCACTTCAAATATTCGCAGACTTCATCGCGTCTAAACTCAAGCACTCAGAACTAGTCTTCGTCTCCCCATAAATACATCATCGTTTGCGACAGTGGCCATTCCCAGAGATTCCCCTACGACAGTCTATATTGATACAGATGGCCGGAGAGCGCACATCCGAAACCTGATTCGAATTCCCTCACACCATATTGCTTGCTTGCCAGTGAGATTTAGCTTGAAAGCCATGCGTTGTCGGTGTTTTGTTTCATGACGTTTGTTTGCGGGCTGTCATTGTCAAAATTCCGAGGAATGACTTCGTAAAGAATGTAAGACAAGGTTTGCGAAACTTTGGGATAAAATTGCGTGGCAATATAATCGGCACATACCGCATGTCAAATAGCCAGGAATGGCATATACATATACCTAAATATATACGGCTGTTTTCGCTCACGCACAACTCCGGTCACGCGGACACCGACACCGCATTTTCTGCGACATGGGGCCCTTAATTAACGCTGTAGCGTTAAAACATGTCAACCGCTCGTATGTGCAAATCAAGCGGCTTCAGTGGTGTGGTCATCCCCGCTGGTATTGTAGTGTTACGGGAGCCACTGAAAAATTATGTAACGCCCCTTTTGACAATTGCTTGAAGAGGTCAGTCAAATTTACGATACCAGTTGTTCATCGGGTCAGTGGTGTATTGTGTTTTGTATGCTTTGTAAGACTGCCTTAGAGTAGCAGAAAAGTCTTTATTGTAACGATGATTCCTGACCAATCAATTTCTCCGTAAAAGACAGGACGTGTGTGACAATGGTTAAGGAACACTCAATCTGAATGAGTGGCGGTTTAATGTGATGATATGCCATAAACGTTTTACAGAAATTTGTCTAACTATCGCTAAGCAAAACTCGCAACAGAATTACAACGCAGGCAATGAATCGCCGTTGGTGGCGAGGCAATCAGTATAGCTGAATGTTTCTAATTTTAGTAATGTGGAAAGTTGGACTAGTTGATGAGTAATCATCATACCTTGCTGGTGAAGCAGCGCACTGACTCGGACACGGTGTCTTCACCGAGCCCGTGTCAGTACGCTGCTTCACCAGCAAGGTATGATGAATGTTTCTATCTTCATTGAATCAACCGCTGAGGGATTTAGCTTTTTTTATGTCTGCATCCATGAATGTCTTCATCTGTACCAAACAAATTATTAGCACAGCGTCCGTCTCAGAAAGAAGCAGGAAAAGCATTCCCCGTTAACTGCCAAAGAGATATGCCATGCACACTGGAATTGTAATAACATCATTAAAGGAAACAATTATTATCACAAAAATACTAATTTTTCTATGAGAGAGCTACCCGCCGTGGTGGCTTAGCGGCTATGGTGTTGCGCTACTAAGAATGAGGTCGCGGGATCGAATCCCAGCTACGGCGGCCGCATTTCGTAGTGCCGAAATACAACAATGCCTGTGTACGATGCATTGAGTGCACGTTAAATATCTCCATGTTATCAAAATTATTCTCCCTTCCTCCCTGCACCCCTCCCCCCTTGAGCGTGCTTCATAATGGGATCGTGGTTTTTGGCACTCAATACCCCAGAATTTAATGTCATTATGAGAAAGCTAACTAGACACCTGTAAACATTGGTGCGACTCTTTTTCGTAAGCATTTTTCTTTAGGCAATCCCTAAATTTTACATAGGTTCGAGGAGCTGTACCGGGTATTGCTCCCATAAAGGCGAACTTCATAAATCACACCGCTGTATCTCTTGCAAGAATAACGCCAGTTATCTATATTTGCCCAATACAGTTACCGTGTGAAAATGCCATTTAGTACTGGGTGATAGGTTTCACAACAGTACAGGAGGTGGAACAAAATTATTCTGGCTCCTTTACTGCAGCAAGATGTACGAGCACAGGTAAAGTGTCCGAATTTTCATCGCATAACGGCAGTCTTAGTCACAGAAAAAAGTAACAGCATGAAACGTCATAAAAGGTGTCGGAAGTTAGTTTAGGTTATTCTAAGTTATTTGGCTCTTGCCTGAATCGTGGGAATCATTTGCCAATTGACAACAGGATGCTTTGGGCCTTGTTATAGCCTGTCTTTTTTCACGCGCCCTCGAAGAGGATCGCTATGGTTTTCTGAACCGTTTGTCTAACCTGTTTGTAAAGGCTCCTCCAATAAGTTACGGTTTGGGTTCAGTTCAAAGATGTTAGAAAAATAACAGTTCGGATCACTTGTGGTTCAGCTGAGAATAACGGTTGAGCTCCGGCTCAGTTCGACACCATATGCTACCATTAACAACACGTCTGTTCGTTGTGATACGCACCATGTAAGGATAGTTCTGTGAATTTATAACTGCGCCCCGAACCTAATTGCATGACACATAAAATACATTATTTGCGTTTACTTTTTTCCGCACAGATCCTGTCAATGGCCCGATGTCACTCGAGATGCTTTCATCGTCGACCTTCCAGTCTCCTCTGGATTCGTTATCTGAAAATGACATGCCTCTATGGATAATGTCGGGGTTAGGACTTGACAAAAGACCAGACACCGTTGCACTGTATCGTGGTCCCTCCGGGTTTGTAGTGAATCTTTCGCCGTCTCGACCAAATTTTTACGAAGAGGGAGCAATTGGGGATTTTGCAAGCGGTAATAACCAACAAATGCTAAAGGGCTCAAGACAACTGGCGCAAATGGCCACAGCAGGTGCTCAACCAGCTAGTCGAAAGAAGGTTCCCTGGCAGTACCAGTTAGAAAAACAAAAGGGAGTACAGCCCAAGGGCATGAAGGCGTACACTCCCGTTCAAAGCAATGCAGTGATGCCTCAACGCAATCCTATGCCCATTACAAAAATTCAAGGCGCAAACCAGCAGCAAAGTTTCGCACTAGCCAAACTCCAAAGCCTTGGATTTGGGCTTCAAGGAAACGGTATTACCAAATGGGCTGCTGGGACAGTCGCGATGGTGCCGCCAAACGCGGGGCAACAAGCAACAGCGCAGCCAATGTGGCTGAACGCCGAGCGAAAAATGAATGGAGTCCCTCAGAACCAAAATAAACTTTCGCAATCCGCGCTCTTGGCAGGGGTGGGTGGAAACCAAGAAAAGAAAATTGGGACTAATTCAGCGCTAGTACAACCAGGACCTTCCGCGAGGCACCCAACATTGACGCAGCGGTTTCAGCAATCATTTCCAGTAGACACTGCGAGAAATCAATGGTTCGGAACGGTATCTGCAGAGCCAAAGCAGCGCTTACCACAAAGTGCGTACCTGCAGGCAGCTACAAATGGTCTACAGAGTGCCACACCAACAGTACCCCGACAGCCTTTTGCGCCGGGGCAGTACCCTTTTCAGCAATCGCAGCATCAAGCTGTCGTCACAGCTTCAACAAACCTAAATGCTTCTCCAAGCCAAATAGTCACCGGAACGCAGGCTCAAATGTTTGGCCACCAATCGCAGACAACGATTCCGCAATCGGTTGGTTCCGACGCCGAGCGTCAGCAAAATGGTGGCACAAAGACGACACTTCAGCAACAGTTTCCCAATTCTCAGCACACTCTGGCTGGCGTAACTACACAGCAAAGTTCACAAAATTCACAGGCACTTCCTGCGCAACAGCAACAAGGCGACGCTAAGGTCGCACAGAACAGCACACAGGGCCCTGCTGTTTCTGCTCAAGTTGCAAATGCGGTGACTGCAGCGCCAGCAGCAAAACAGGAAAACGGTTTTACAGCGGGAACTCCTACAAATGAATCTGTTGCACCTGGCACGACTGCAGCCGTGACCCCGACGGCCCAGAAGCAGCTCACCGAAACGCAGGAAGCGCTACGGAGGGTTGGCATAACGCGAAGATAGTCTTGGACTATCTGGCACAAGCGGCGCAGGATGATCAGGCTGCTTGAAGTTGTGTTCCCCCGACGGGAAAGTGCGGGCAAAATAAAGTATTTTTTCGAGAGTTATCGCTATTCTTAGTCTATCATAGACTCTTGAGATTTTATGCTGATTTTTCAACTTCCTCACCACCCCTGTGTAAGACAAAGCAATGGCTTCGAAACCTAAGCAGACGCATTCCAATTTCATTAAAGCTTAGATAAGGCCTCCCTGTTTGCGTTCAGAGCGATATGCAGGTTAATAATAATAATATATATATATATATATATATATATATAGAAGGGCTCTCGAAGGACGAAAATTTCCTTTTGTGAGTACCAGTTAAGTCCAAACGCAAAACACATATTTTTTTCACTGTCCACCACTTCTGTTACATAGGGTTTATTTGCACCTCGTCATACAACACTAAATCTTTTAGGATTTGCCATTGGGTAATTTCTGAGAACTTCGTGCCATTGTATATATTTTATCAGCATGCTCTTGTATCTGGGGTATACATTTGACTTATTTCTGAATTAAGTTTATGTATTTGTCCTGTTCTCTCTTGTTTGACGTCGGCAATATTCGCGCTACGTTAAATCACAAGTTTCCACCAACTCAGCGGCTTTCCTTTTCGTTAAACATTTCATTACATGTGCAGTTAAAATAGCGCTGCATCGAGGGCAGAGGTGAATAATAAAGAGTTCCGCACTTTTTCAGTAAAGGAGCACTAGTTACCGAACATTAAAACTATGACGGGGCTTCAACCGGGCATTCAGGGTTCTCGAACATTAAAATTCTAGTTTTACATGCTAATACACTGGTATGATTTTGAGTGACGTCGCAGTGAAGGGTGGGGGGGGGGGGGGAGAGGCGACTCCGAGTTAATTTTGGCACCTGGGGTTCTTTTATTCGCAGCTTTTAAGTACACGAGTGCTCTTGAATTTAACCCCTCCCCCACTACCCCCCCCCCCCCTTCTCCTTGAAATGCGGCCGCCGCACTTGGGATCGAACCCGTGATGTCTACTTAGGTTACGAAGCCATTAGCTGCCCTGAAGCTTTCTTTGGACATTCATTGGGAAAATGTATGCAAACTGGCTCGAGACCTTTATTCAACGAACCACACTTCGCGCTTCTTTCTCCTTTTTACCAATCCTTGTGGTATTTATTTTATTTTCATGTTGTCATTCTGCATTATTAAAAATTAATTCCTCATATTATTTGTGCAATCGCTGCAGCAGCCCCAATAGAGAGCGACTTGACACTCAGTGGGACCTAGTGGGAAGTCGAGCAACTTTCACTGAGAACGGATGAATACGGTAGCTCCAGATGGCGCTGCATTTCAGGATTCGGTAGGGCGCGCGTGTTTAGGCGCGCATTGAGGCAGTTCGGAATGCCGTTCAGAGAACGACCGTCAGAAAACAAACAAAATACCACTGATTTTAGAAGGGGCTGCATCACTGACGTGGGGTACGACTGTGCCAGCAAGAGAGTGAGGAGCAAAATTGGCGCTCTCTTCACGCCGTTCGAGAAAGATAAAAGCACTTTCTATATAAAAGGCTAAAGAGTATTATTTTACTACGGGCATGAGATGTCGCCTGTTGTCTAGCGACACTTCAGGTATTGATCTGCCCAAAATTATTCATTGGATAACGGATATGTGCTTGCACGGAGGGTTCAATAAACCTTCTTGACCAGCACTAACTCAACGGAAGACATTGAAGGGTGTACCGCAAAGTCGCAATACTTCAACCGGCCTATTCATTGGTCGAAGCCTGACAGATAAATATGTGCATGCGCGTCCACGCCAATAGCAACTTTACAGCGTAACCATTTTAGCAATTAACGCATCAAATGATCTTAATTTCTGATTTGAATTATTGCACCTAGCGCAAAAAGAACGAAGAAACAGTGGGAGAGACGTAGGAAGGACAGAAACCCGTACTGACTAATGTTTTAATGCATCCCGACTGGCAAGTATGTCCGGCAAGCGCAACATTCCCACACAATGTGCTCTACTCCCACATTGCCGCCATCGAAACGGCCATTAAAACAGATTGCTATGATTTATTTCCAGATACGCACGTATAATCTGCTCAGTTGACAATGAGGATGCTTTTACGGATCCGCCTCGTACTGAAGAATTGCCCATAGCTTCAGCCACCTTTCTAGAGGTGTGCAAATAGTAGTAATCGAAAAGTGCCAGAAGCGAGTGTAGTCGAATTTAGAATACGTTTTTAAGACTGCACAGGACCTTTTCACAAATAATGTACAACTTTCTCATCATTATTATCAAAGAATTTTGGCGTATTGGTATTCATAACATTAGAAAGTTCTTGTCAACACGTGCACTGTCCATTATAAAATCATGTTATATTCTATAAGTCACTGCTGCAGTATGTCTATTAAACGGCCCTGCATTCTTATATTTAGTTTCATACTGATGTCCTTCCGCGTGACAACCCAACCGAATAAAGAAAAACTACTAAAGGAGTATTAGTTACAACTCAGCAGTTCGTTTGGAAACTCATGGCCCTCCGGAGCATATGTGGCGATGCATTACGATATAAAAATTTCAAAGGTAGCCTTGTGGTCTAATTAACATCTTTTTATTACTCCTCTACCAAACCAAACACGCATGTGGTATGCACCCTATGTCAGAATGAAAGAATTACAGGCAGAATCTTCTGCGGGAGTTATGTAAACGATGCGGCGTAAGCACTTACTACGAATCACCTGCTGTTTTGTCGTCGTATGCTGACGTGTTTGCTTTAATTGCAAGAAACACCCCGAAAGAATAGTGAAACGGAGAAGCATGGTTGCAACACCGAAATTTTAACCGAGACCAGCCTGAGACTACGAATAAGAGGCGAGTAGCAGCAATGTTCACCGATGTTAAGACCTCGCAATATATATGTAAACTAGTCGCGAAGCTTCCATAGGAACCTACATGAGAAAAAAAAAATGGCGACGTGGAGCAACCGTCGCCACGTTTATGTCAAAGGACAATTTATGTAAAAAAAAGGAAAAAGCACAACGTCAGACCCGGTAGTGGAAGAGACGTCGATATCATACGCTGTTTGCTGCGAATGTTTGAATTTCTATGGGTCTGATATTTTGACCTTTACGCCAGCATTTATTTTTCTCTTGAGCCTGAGGTGAGCTTGCGAGTCGCCTCAGCCGACGCGCCATTGCGTCATTAAACTATAGTAATGGCGTATGTCGTAGGTGACCATAGACTGTTATTGGCGGCTATTGCTCCTGTAGGTTCGTTAGGAAGGTAAGCGAATAGAATGGGAATAGTTGACAGTGCCAGAGAGGTTTCAAAAGCAACTTCACTTTTATTGGTCTAGAATAATGAAGCCTCTATACATGACCAAAAAAAAAATGTTTTAGTGGATAAAAAGGACTATGGCCAGCACACAGCCGTAATATATAGCAACGTATGCGAAACCTTTTCACACAATTACTTGACCACGTATTCATATCCAGCAGTTATCAGAGAACATCGCATCACATTATCGTTTATAAAACATTCGACTTATTTTGCTGACTGTACCACACTGAGAGCCTGTGTCACGGAGAGTAAACGAACGTAACGCGCCATTTCTACACGGCGCGCTCCGCGTGAAGTGAAGCCCACGCCACACTTTGAACAAACACGCAAGGAAATAAAGGAACTCGGATGAAATCTGCGCGTTCAAGTAAGCACCGCCATTCTAGCTGGCTTGCACAGGCCAGCTATTATTTCTGGCAGAATAACTGGTTAACAGCGGTCACCAAGAATGAACTGATAAATTGTAAAATAGAAAGAAATCAACATTTCTTGTTTCAGTAGAGCTAAAATATTTGAAATGAAATATTTACTCGGGCAATATTCAGGTTAAGAACATAAGTGGACGACGTGTATGAAATAGTCATGCCAACTAAAGAAAGTGAAAATTCACTGGTAATGGCAAAAACAATGACATGCAAAATACCCCCCAAAATAGCATAAAATGCTAAGATTGTTTGATTGACAGCCATACGAAACAAAAAGAGAAGGGCTTACCTATAAACCTGCACAAAAGTATATGAAATGCGTGACATGCTCATTACTGCTGAACAATATGAAAAAGACAGGGCAGAACAAAAATAACATTGTACTAAAAACTGAAATACACATTATCACTTTATTTTGCACTTGGCCCCAACTTGAGTTACGGTGGCAAGGGGGAACAGAAGGTAGTAAGCTTTTGCGGCAGCACATAGAAAACATTCGCAGAAAAGCCTATTCCTGAAAGACCAGGTAAAATAAACCAACAACATGACTTTTCTTTAACCCTGCATGCAATGCTTAGCTATATAATTACGTCACTTAAGGCACTAAGTCGTACCTACTGGGCACTCCTTTGTGTAATGAACACGAACTGCAAGAATCTGCATTTAGGACACTTGCAATGCACATGCTTTCCAGAAGAAAAAAGAGCGTATCATGCCAACACATGAAAGTTGTTCGCACGGTTTTGCCATCGGCGATTACTGAGATAATACACAAACACGAACAGTAATTTTTCAGCTGTTAGTACGTTTGTAGAATGTGACACACAGAAAAAAGCACTGAGGGCGGAATGGAAAGCTGGGCAAGTTACTGAAGTTGCAGAATGAGACTTGGCACAGAAAAACACAAGCCATGGACCAGGTGACAATGAGGAGGAGCATCTATTTGTCATCTTTCTCCACCGGTAAAAGGGAAGTGTAGCACAATCAAGGCGCAACGACGTCCGGAGAGTTGTAGAGCACACACATGGACAAGGCCGTGTTCGTGTACATGCTCCTTCTGATGTCCTTGGGTCTGCGCGCACACTTGTCTTTAGGCACCCGGAACAACCTCGCAGGGCTTGTTTTTGAAGTATTCGTGCACCCCTGCACAATTCACGAGTGGGGGGGGGGGGGGGGGGTCTTGAAGCGGGTGAAACATCGCGGAGCACAAGCACACAACCATCGAGGACCACGAAACTGACCAAACTGCCCACGCCGGTCAACGCACAGCAGCGCAGGCTTCTCGATAACAGCAGATAAGGAAACATGAAACGTAATGCAGCGGGCTAAGCTTGCGTCGGGCCGCCTTGCGCGCTCGGAGACAGCCGAAGGTGAGGGCGTTGCGAGAGAGGGTAAGGGGAGAGGAGTTGAGAGGAGGAGCGATAGGGCACGGCTTCCTAGATCGGCGAGCGCGGGCGCGCGCCGATCTAGGAGGTCGTACAAAGAAAGCGGATTTGCTTCCACGCCCTCCCGATAGATGTCGCCAATTACCCAAAACCCCTTGATGTTTGAAAGTAGCGACACTCTCCTCCTCACGGCGCTTTCCTCCTCGATTCTCCTCGCCCGCCGGCTGCGCACGGCACGCTATTCCTCCCTGGCTCCCGCGGACGGGCCGCAGGATTCTATGGAGGCGTGTTATTTTGGGCCAGTTGCGCGCCCCAGTGGGGTTGAAAATTTTGAGAAATGTTAACAACAGCATCGATAATGCTAGAGGCAACATTTATGACGGGGTTGTTTTTTTCCTAAAGCCGTATGAACGGTGTATACCGATGTAAAGGAAGCTTTTGAGGCGAGTTTAAACTCCAGACAGTTTTTCTGCCGCATGATGAGATGCTTTACTTTGTGCGTCAGATCTAGTATTGCTTGTGACACATCCCTTTGTGTGCGGCATATTAAGCAAAAGTCTTAGACCTCTATTTCAAGGTCGTGTTGTCACCTACAGAAAATATCGCGTGACCGAAAGAAGGCGGGAAGCGAACCAAAGCATGTGCACCCGTGTATAAGACATGATTATTGATTAGCAAAGTTATGATTGATTAGTGATTGGATTAAGATTAATTCGGGTGTATTAAGGAGGGTTAAAGTCGATGAAAGTGGATTAGGGTGAATGATGGTGAATTAAGGTGCATTAGTAAATATAAAGGTGTATAAAGAAGGACTAGGCTGAATTAAGGTGGATGAAGGTGGATTAGGGTGAATTAGGAGGGATTAAGGTACATTAGAGGGGATTAAGGCCGATTAAGTTGGATGAAGGATGTCTTACCGCAGTAGGCTTTAGAAGGCTTTCACGCTCGCTTCTCTTGGGCGATAAATAAGAACACCTGGCACCCTTTTTTCTTGCCTGTGCGCGTATGTGCACCGCAGTTAATATATTCAGCATGCCTTAATTAGTCGCGAGTGCATCGACTGTCCATGCCTTTGTCTTCACAATGTGAAAGTTATAGCTTTTTTGCTGTGGTCTGTAAACTGAATAGGACAATTGCGGAATTTCAGTGTGAAAAAGCGGTGCCGGCAACCGCTCATTGACTACAGTAGTAGAAGCCGAGGAAGGGCATCTAATCAATATTCTTTAGGGGTCGCCGTCAAGGAAGCGTTAAGAAATACTCGGTATATCTATAGGAGAAGACATTCTATATCTTTAGGCAAGAGAAACGCCTTTGGACAACGTATTGTAATAGTTCACAACGAAATTTTGTTACATTATGTAGTAGCATATTTAAATTTGATTTGAATTAAGCATCACAAAACATTTATAGCAACGAAAATCAAACAGCATTGTCAGCAGAATGTTTTATTTTTATGTACACGCACTAACGTTGGTTGACAAGATACACGTAACCGAGAACATAAAATAGAATATTCGACAACAATAATAATAGTACTGAATATAATATTCAACATCAGAATCAATGCTAGTGTAGAATTATGAGAAAAAGAGACGCTCAAGAGAACACAGCAGTGGTAAGATATCATGAGAAGCCAACAAAGACGCGAAGGACAACATAGGGGAAATTACTAGTGCTTACCGATTGAATTAAACAAATGATAAATTAATGGCAATGAAAGTCAGCGAAAGCAAACTTTTTTCAGCTTCAGCTTTTTTTTCCCGAGTCTTTGTAATATGCGCGGCTCAAATTGGTCTTCAGTGAAATGTAGCTAGAACAATTAGAGAAGAGTTAGTCACTCAGGCAGGATGAGTAAAACGTCTTCATACATTTATAATAATACGTTACTGAGGGCAACCGCATTTTTATGCAACGTACAAATTGCCGCAACAAAAACGCTGGTGAGCAGGCCGGAAGAATTACTAGATGCATTACGATATGATTTGCTACGAGCAATGAGAGACGCCTCACCTCGCAAACAACGCTGTTCTTTGTCGGAACAAAGTTCTTTCGGCCGATGTTATGCAGCCACTGCTTCTTGCGCAAGCCGTCACGCTTTCCTTGCGGTATCACAAAAACGGCATAACCATGCTCAGGCTTCTTGTTGCAGTTATATGCGCAAAAGCAAGGCATAGCGCTAGCTTATACAGCAGGAAACACAGCTTTCAACGTTCGCTACGCCGAGCTAAAGCGCCGAGCCAGCCGTGCTGAGGAGGAAAATGGCGCGAACGAAAAAGAAAAACACAAGCAAAACTCAAGATCCGCGCGTTTCCAAGGGCAACGGCAGGGAGACCAATCGTCGTGCAGGAAAACGGGGGCAAAACTGGTTGCCGTGGGGGGGACGCGCAAGGGGCAAGGAGGAGGCGAGGAGGTCGCGCGGCGGCGGCAGAGTTCAAAGAGTGGCGGTACTTTCAAATTATCAAGGGACTTTACTGCCACCGGAGCGGCCGAGTTTCCTAGGCCGGGTAAAAGTGCGGTGAAAAGCGACTGCAGCCAAACATCGAAACGATGTACGCGGGATTATATGGTGAACGACGTCATCATGCCCGTCACGTTTGGGTACTAGCAAAGTGATAAGCAGCGTCCGTGACGTGGCATGCAAACTATCCATGACAACTATTCGATTCGAGGAACCAAGTTAATACGCGTATATTCGATTCGATATTGGACAATTTTAAGCATTCGCACGCCTCTGCATATTTCTTGTCGTTTATCGCAGATATCATCATCATGCTTCAATAAAAAAAGAATTCGTAAGAAATCGTAGCAACACCTCCCCACACAGGATTTGGTGACATGTCCTCGAGCTTCCGTGGTCGCGTTACCGTTATCATTGATCCGGCGGCCGCTGCTCCTAATGGCCACTTAAAGTGTTACTTTCAATTTTGCGTTGTGATTGTTTTATATTGCTACTGCTCTCTACTGGTTTATTTCGAGCCTAATCATTTCAAATACATTAACGGCACGGTTATCTAGAAGATGTTAGGAAAAAAAAAAGAATGTAGCAGCCTTCAATCCGATGACAACTGGGTGCAGAAATGCTAAATTTCGTCGTGGCCTCAAGACCTAATTCTCTGTAGTAAACAAATCTACAACGCAGCAGACTAAGCTAATATATGACGGTGCAACAAAGCGTTAATGACTCCTTTTGTTATTGTGGATAGCAATTATATGGAAACTTAGGCGCATTTCTGCCGTCGGCGTCGCCGTGAGATTCCGCATAAAGTCCAAGAGTGATAAAGTCGTCGCCGCGTTCCGCATGCTGTATGTGTGATTGAAAGCTTGAGAGGGTGAGCCGACGATCGTGGCTCAATCGCTCGCAGGCAAGGGAGGAAAGCAGGGAGGAGTCGCGCCGTCTTCCGTCACATGCAAGGCTCCAGGGGAGGGGAGGGAGCGGGGCGTCCTACTTCGGGCGGCCAAGCGATCCCGCCCGAGCCGCTGTATCTTGAAAGTCATCTGCGGCGGGGACCGAGTCCGCCGTGCGCTTCGCGGCTTCGTTCGTGTTGATGCGAGATACAGCACGAAGGTGAATTCGCTCACTGCAGCTGCCGCGCTTCCTCACTCGAGCGTTTTGACAGCGAGTTTGCACGCTCAGTGAGTGAGATGTGTTCATGTTAGCTCGTGCGTCGTGACACCGTGCTTGTTAATTTAGTTGGTATGCCTATGTTTACAAGTTTTTGCGACCTATAAAAATATTAGTGTAGTTGTCGACTAATTTGCTATCGCAATCAATCCTTCGCTTTCGGGCAAAACTACGACTTTTTTTCATTTCTTTTACAGTGCTAACATTGGCACATGGTGACCAAGATTAAGTTTTACGGTTTTCTTAAGATAAGGCGCTGAGAAATACGTGTAGTTCACCTATGCGAATAAGTTATGTAAAATGAGATGATAGTTATCGCTATCTGGCGGCTAATTAAGCTAACATCGAATAATTAACTTTTTAGTGACTGCAGTAAGCGGGCATATTTGCATAAAAAAGAGAGGCAAACGTAATTCTGCACAGTTCCACTTGGCATAATTCTTCTAGCATGCCCGTGTTCCGAGATAGCTGGCTGCAAATATCAATTTTGGTTCGGATAATTAAGTATGAAAGACAGTGAGAATAAGCGTAAAACTCCTCCGTGACTTGACGCGGCTGTTGCGTGCGGCGTTTAGTCTGAATACGGCACGGAGGCATAGGCAAAGATGATAATGTTCCCCTTTCACTCTCGGCTGGCGAATTCAAGGAATGACTGCTTGGCATGGCATACGCAGTACGCATTATCCTGTTAAGGGCTATCAGGGAAGATAATTTTTGGGCATGTTTTTGCATGAGTTGAGCTCGCACCGGGACATTATCTTGATAGTGCGCTAGCTTCACTGCCATCCACTAGACAGCTTTCACCATGGAGGCGCCTCCGGAAGGGTAATCAAGAAAAACGATGTTGGGATCCACTGGTGCTGACGTGGCTTCTTCCACAGGGGCGCGGTATTCTACCGAAAACAAAATAGACTTGGTTCTTGCAGTGGCTGTGATGAATGGCAATGCCTATGCGGCTGCACGCGGCTCGCCACCCAGACTATCCACTTCCAACTACACCAACCTACAATAATACATTTCGGCGCTTTCATACGACAGGCTCAGTCCACCATCATAGACAGATCAGGAAGATAGTTGCCGATGGACGCTTTGAAATTGACGTTCTCGCGTACGTAATGTTGACGCCAGAAATCAGTATCAGACAAATTTGCTTTGAGTGCGGACGCAGCTTTGGAACAGTCGCAACTGTGCTAAAGAAGCATAGGTCCCATCCGTACCAGGTTTGCCTTCACCAGGACATATGTGAGACAGACTTTGAAAGGCGGCTTGACTTCTGCAATTTAGGCCTGATCAGTATTAATGAAGGAGTTCATGCAAGGAATGATCAGATGAAGCTCGGTTTTGCCGGAACGCCACCGTGAATGTTTGCAACACCCATTATTGGCCCCAGAAAATTCACACTTGCTGCGGCAACACAAGCACCAAGTTCACTGGATTCTAAATGTGTGGTGTGGCACGCTCCTGGGACAGGATCATTGAACCTTACTTTTTTCAGGACAAACTGATTGAAAAGAAGTACACGCAAGGAATACTAAGTATTGTCGTCGACAACTTTGTCTCAAGTATTCCCCTGAATGACCCGCGTCAAGTATGGTTCCAGCATGACGGAGCACCACCACATTTCTCCACCTCTGCAAAAAACTTGTTGGACCGCCATTTTCATTCAGTGGATTGGGCGCGCAGGAGCGATGTTTTGGCCTCCGAGATAGCCTGACCTGTATCCACTCTACTTTTTTTTTTATGTGGGGCTACGTTAAAGATCGAGTTTATGCAACAGAGCCCACTAACGTTAATGACATGAAGAACGGGATAATAGCTGCCTGTGCATCGTCCCAGAAGTACTGGGCAGAGTTATCGAGTCAACGCGAAAGCGGTTTATGCTTTGTATTAGTGTGGAAGGAAAGCATTTTGAACACTTTTAAAGCATTGGAAACTTGATAGGCGTCGTTTTTCCATGAAAAGTGCAATTTGTTTATGAGCACACCGGCTTTACAATAGCAGAACGAAATATTTGTTACCATGGCTAAACCTGTTTTTGTCGCTGTTGTCGATGATTTCAACAATAACTACAATATTTAAAAATTAGCAGACACTTTGTTCGCGTCATCTAAAGAAGGACGATGCCCGCTCGTCTAGTGGCCGTGACGCATGCGCATTGCGCTCCTGTTTCCCCGCTGGCTCCCTTATCTCGGCATGGCAGCGGCCACCATCGTTTTAGGCTGCGCGGTTGCGTGTTTCGACAGCAGTTCCGGGTTCTCCGATTTTCGATTTCGTCAGCCGAGAGTGAATGGGGAATAGTTATCTTTTCATATGCCTCTGCCCCGTTTTCAGACTAAACGCCGCACGCAACCGCCGCGTTACATAATGGGGGAGCTCTGCGCCGGTCCTCATTGCCTCGCGCAGCGGGATCATGCGAACGGAAATTTAAATTTGCAGCCGGATATCTCGTAACATCGGCATGCTAGAACAATTCTACCAAGGGGAATTGTGTAGAACCACGACTGCCTCTAACTTTTAATTACAAACATGCCCCCTTACTGAAGTCCCTAAAAAGTTAATTGTTCAGTTTTGGTTATTTGGCCGCCAGACAACGATAATTATCATCTCATTTTGTGTCACCCTGGCCACATAACGTATTTCCATAGGGAACTTCCCGTACGTCCCTACGCCTAACTTTAAGAAAAGCGCAAAACTTAGTTTTGATCACCTTGCATATCAGTTGCCAATAACTTAATTTCTAATCCCGAGAAAGTTAGGGTAAATAATTGCGTCGAGCTCTAATAATGTACTCCATACGAACGGTTCGCGCACATGGAGTGCGTGAAGAATGCAACAAATAATTACATTATTGCTCTATTGGTATGAATATTTAGTAAAATCTTCTGCCAAGTTTCATTGCATGAAACCAGGCGCATCAACAGCAGTCGTCTTACGAAAGTAAACAGTGAAGAAATTGACCATCTATTCTAGCACCTTCAGAGCGAAGTGAAAATTCTTTACTACTGTAGAGCAGTGGTGTGGACGGATGCGTTGTAGACTGCGCATTTAATAGACGTGCTGCTCACAAAAAGAACCAAGTTGAAAACATGTTGGCTCTAGGCTATGATATGAAAAAAAGGAAAAGAAAACAAAGCCAGCACTCAACATTTTTTTTTAAATTGTCATCTAGTCTCTCTTTTTATTTTTTCAGTGCCTACGTTTATTTTTTGCCACTGCTTTCAGGCCAGGAGATTGTGACCTGCTCCTTAGGCTGAGTTGGCGCTGCTTTCTGCAAAGAACAGCCACGAATAATCAATGTCGAAACCATTTGACATGGTTGGTGTGTATTTTCCCTGGACCAGTATACATGAAATGTGAGCCTACACAGAAATCCTACATCGTGTTGTTCCCTTGTGCGGTAGTTCGTGCTGTTCACCCAGAATTTGTCTTGTGCTCAGCGGCGCACAGTTTCTTAGAGGTTTTTCGGCGTTTAGTTGCGCGTCGTGGATTTTCCGCCGTGATTCACTCTAACAACGCTCTGCGCTTCAAGCTTGCTTCTCGTGAACTTCGCGCTGTATATGACACTGTTCGGGGAAGTGAGGTTAGCAATTACTTAGCAGCTCATCGCATTACATTGAAATTCTCTCTGGTGACCGTGCTTCTTGGTGGGGCAGATTTTGGGAGCGCATTGTGCGATCAGTTAAGGATGGCTTGTGGAAAGCTCTCGGAAGGTCACCTTTAGATTATGATCACATGAGCACGGTCTTAACAGAAGTCGGAGCGATCATAAACAGTATAGACCACTGACGTAGTCATATCCTGCCCCCAGAAGAACCAGAAGTCTTGACACCTGCCCACTTCTTACATGGCAAGTGACTGCCGGCACTTCCTCACTTACAAGCAGTAGCCGTAGTGCCTGGCTCCCATACTAAGCTGCTTAAAACGTGGATACAGCGTCAACAGATGCAAAAAGATTTTTGGAATCACTGGTGCAAGAAATATTTATACTCCTCAGAAGCGCCCATAGTAGGCCTGTGTCAGGCATCACTAGCATTGCTGAAGGCAATATCTTCATAGTGCGCGACGATTTAGCGCCCAGACTGGTGGAAACTCGCACGTGTCCTGGAGAACATTAGCGGAAATGACGGGACTCTGCGCGCACGTCGCCTAAAGCTTGGAAAAGGCAAAGTAGTCACGCAGTCTATACAACAGTTGTGCTTCCGATAGACATGCGACCGAAGCACTTCTTGCGCCGGGAGTGTTAAAAGAAACAACAGCAAAAAAATAGCTGGCGCAAAAAAAAAGAAGAAAAGCGAAGTGCGGCGATCGAGCACGCGTGGGACGGGAGTTCCCGTTCTTCTTGCTGGAATAAACGGCAGCGTAGGACGCACTGCTGTCGGCTCTCTGGGCGCATTGACTCTCCCCGTACTTGAAGCCTGGTCTACCGCACAAGGTCTTCGGACTTCACATTGTATATTTCGTGCTAATTCAAGAGTAATAAATTGTGTGGAAGGCGTGCAACACGAGCCTTTGTAATGGCGACAACATGTACTAGCAGAAAATGGATGTAATATCCAAAGAGAAAGGCACGTCATATTAGAAGGCCAAGTGAACTAGTTAGTGCGATGGCTAATTTTAAATGCTTTTTTGCCATCCTCAAACATGTATCGAATACGGCACTCATCGACTGCAGAAGAAAAGTGGCAGTGCACTTTCCATAACATGTTTTCTGCACGAGAAATGGGATTTCGCTTTCGCCCTAAAATTATGGGGTTTTACGTGCCAAAACCACTCTCTGATTATGAGGCACGCCGTAGTGGAGGACTCCGGAAATTTCGACCACCTGGGATTCTTTAACGTGCACCTAAATCTAAGTGCACGGGTGTTTTCGCATTTCGCCCCCATCGAAATGCGGCCGCCGGGGCCGGGATTCGATCCCGCGACCTCGGGCTCAGCAGCCTAACACCATAGCCACTGAGCAACCGTGGCGGGTGCTTTCGCCCTAGCACTGACCGTTGCTATAAGCCTAAATTTTGAATGGTATATAAGCAACCGTCCCTCATGGATGCTGCGCCATTATATCGTCATTTTACCTGCACAAGACCAACTTCCTTGAACCTCAATTTGTTCTCGACTGTCGGTAAATCTGTCAAAGTTATGTAATTTTCTTCGGAGGTACTTCAGAATTTAATAAAACAAATTTAGGGAGTTTAGATGATGCATTGCAATTTTTTAGTAAGTCCTCACAGTTAAATATTTAAATGTAATTTTAGTGTATAGTCATTCATGTCACGTTTTACTTGCCATGAAAAGCTCAGCGCGCACGAACAGTTTAACTATTAGACGGACGGGCTACGAGAAAAAAAAAAGTGCCAGTTTCGCACTAAAAACGAGCCATTGAAAGCGATAGCAAGGTTTAGCATTGCGCTGACCCTCTTCGGATGGCGCATGTTCTTTGTGGTGACGACATACTGGTGCGACGCAGCAGGTGAGGCAACTTCTGCTACGTATAGCATAAACAGCGCCCTGGCAGCTACCTACCAGGCGTCTCAGAATGCTAGCATTATGAATCTCGTCAGCGATGTTGCAGGTGTTGCACCCTGTCCTGTTGGGGCACGAAAAAGACCGAAGCAAGAACCGTTGGCGTTTGTAGTTTGAAATGTGCTCTCTGTTCCGCTCAGCCGCTGTATGCACGCAGCTGCGCTGCGGGACAGCGCCGTCCAGATAGCTATGCCTTCGCAGTCTGCCTTCCGACATCATGCGACTTGGACCGAAATTGCCATTGCCAAGCCCGGCGTGACGAAAGCTAGAACGTCAAAGTCACCACGGCTTCGACTAAAGTTGCTGCGTGTAGCACTACTCAGTTAACCAGTGGAGCCATACTCTCTACGCACGGCGTTCAGTGTACCCGCAGCTCAATTAGCCGTTGTTTTAACAGCGGTGCTGTCTTAAGTCGAGCCTTCGTCGTCCGGCGTCCAGTGTCGCGCAGGGAGGGGGGTCCGGAGCTCACTGCAAGAGGGCGCACCGAGCGTAGGAGTGGTGCTTGCTGCGGTAAAGCTAGGGAGACTATGGAGCATGTTTTATTAGAATGCGAAGACGTCTACCCAGCGGTCGATTTAGGCGCCACTGGCCTCCTTGAAGCCCTTGGGTTCAGCGAGAGGAGTGGAAGAGTAAACATGTCCCCAATAGTCATTAGTAACAGGCTATTGGAGGATTGGTGGAAGAGAAGTAGGGAAACAACAAAATACGAAGACGTACAAAAGCACAGTTCGAAATAGGGGATCGGAAAATTTGGGTGGGGTAGTTCATAGTGTTTTTTGTCTCTTTTTTATAGTTTAACCTTAGTAGGACAATACGCAGTATAATAGCAAGAGCTTGGTGGCGCAACCCACCGCCCCGTTCCAAAGGGGACGCTCATAACGTTCATCCATCCATCCGTGGTATGGGGATACAATAGGTACAAGGTGCTTCGCGGTATGTGGATGGCATAATGGTTCCTGGACTTACCTTTGGAAATGCGGTTGTTTGCGTTAAATCCGGAGTGCAATCAGGACTCGATGGGAACCAAAGGTCAGTGGGGCGATTCGCAATGGGCGCTCACGGGAAGACTACAAATGAAGCTGTGCAGGGTGATATGGGCTGGACTAGTTTTGAAGTGAGGGAAGCTCACAGTAAAATTGACTATGAAGAATGACTGAGGAGTATGGAAGAAAGTAAATGGGCTGGGATAGTGTTCAGGTATTTGTATAAGAAAAAAAATTATTCACAGTGGAGGAAAAAGAACTATTAAGCTTACCAGCAAACGTGCTGCCTGTAGGGTGAGCAACACAGCGACAAAGAACGTCAAGCGGAAAGTCAGAGAGGCTGAAATAATCTCATGGGTGGCGGCAACGGAAAAAAGAAAACCTGCCATGAGTAGCTACTTAAGAGGAAAAAAGGAAATCAGGAAAGAAACAATTGATGATCATTCAAAGGGAAGCTCATTACTCTTTGAAGCGAGATCGGGATGCCTTAGAAAGTGCACCTATAAAGCAAGATATAAGAAGGAAGACGAAATATGTGGTTGCTGCGGTAAAGATAGGGAAACGAGGGAGCATGCTTTACTTGAACATGAAGATATCTGCCCAGCAGCCGATTCAGGTACCACTGGCCTCCTTGAAGCCCTTGGGTTCAGCGATATCAGGGGAAGTAAACATGTCCGCAATAGAGATTAGTAAGAGGCAATTGGAAGATTGGTGGAAGTAGGGAACCGAAAAAAAACGGAGATGTACAAAAACAAAGTTCACAATAGGGTGACAGAAAATTTGGTGATGGGAATTCATCGGGGGATTTTCTATTTCAATTTTTTCTTCTTTAACTTAGGTAGGACATTATGCAGTACTATAGCAAGAGCTTGGTGGTGCAACCCACCGCCCCGTCCCAAAGGGGAAGCTCATAACATCCATCCATCCATCCATCCATCCATCCATCCATCCATCCATCCATCCATCCATCCATCCATCCATCCATCCATCCATCCATCCATCCATCCATCCATCCGTCCGTCCGTCCGTCCGTCCATCCGTCCGTCCGTCCGTCCGTCCGTCCGTCCGTCCGTCCGTCCATCGATCCATCCATCCATCGACCACGACAGAAGGACCACTAAATTCGTTGTTTTGACAGCTTTCACTGCTTGAAACTGGCTTTACTTATTTTCCTTGCCTGAGTCAGGAGAGTGATGAAAAAGAAAAAGAACAGTTAACATACGCAAACCCGTGAACGGCTATTGAGTGGGCTATAGAAGAGAATGTTGCTACTTCATAAATTTGACGTCCTTGTCACGGAAAGCATCATCATCATCATCATCATCATCTTTTATGTCCACTGCAGGACGAATGCCTCTCCTGCGCCAATCGATTCCAACTAGCGCCTGCGAATTTATTAATTTCATCACGCCACCTAATCTTCTGCCGTCCTCGACTACGCTTGTCTTCTCTTGGCACCCATTCTGCAACTCTCTCCACCGGTTATCTGAATGACGCATTACATGACCTGCCCAGCTCCATTTCTTTCTCTTGATGTCAATTAGAATATCGGCTATCCCTGTTTGCTCTCCGATCCACACCGCTCTTTTCCTCTCGTTTAACGCTACGCCTAACATTCTTCGTTACATCGCTCTTTGAGCGGTCTCTAACTTGCTTTCGAGATTCTTCGTCAGTCTCCAAGTCTCCACCCCATATGTCAGCACCGGTAGAATGCATTGATTGTACACCTTTTTATTAAAAATGATAATGGTAAGGTTCCAGTCAGGATCTGACAATGTCTGCCGAATGCGCTCCAACCCATTTTTATTTCTTCTGCAAATTTCCTTCTCATGATCAGGGTCCCCTGTGAGTAATCGACTTAGCTAAACGTGCGCCTTCACAGGTCTAGAGGCTGACTGGCAATCCTGTACTCTTCTTGCCTTGCCCCGCTATCGATAATTATCCTTGTCTTCTGCATAATAATCTTCAACCTCACTCTTAAACTCTCTCTGTTCAGTTCCTCAATCATTTGTTGTAACTGATCCCCAGTGTTGCTGGACAGGACAATGTCATCTGCGATCCTAAGGAAGCTGAGATATTCGCCGTTGATTCTTATTAAGCCTTCCCAGTTTCAAGCTCTATCAAGCTTTTATCTGTTTCAAGCTAGAGCTGCTAGCTAATCCTATAAAAAACGGCTAGTTGCTTCAACATTGAAACATAAATGCTTGCATGGCCGACAGAGAAGCGCAGTAGCACATCATGCCCCACACGAAGAAAATCTTTATTCACCGCTATATATAGCGCTTTTTGTTCCGGCATCATTTTAGTTAAGTGCATACGTTTACCGGCCCCACCTTCATTGTGGCCTCGCCTCTATTGTTGACTATTTGAAAACTTGGAAGCAGTCTCAAGTAGCTACTAAATTCCAAATTAAAGACCTTCTTCAACGATGCTTCTGAGTGTGTGACACACTACTCGCACCAGAAAATATCAATGCGGGCCCGTTTTTTATTCATTCTGGGTGTATGGCCAGGCAAACCTCTTTAGCACCCAGTGTTAGACGTAATGCTTTTTGCGTCCTAACGTGACATCTATGCAAAGAAAATAACCGTTTCGTTGCTATATTCCATAAAAACTTAGCAATACGACAGGTGTTCGTGTTTTAAACGTGGGCAATACTAAAGAAGTATTACGGAGGGTGGTGTAGTATGACTATCCCTTTGATCTGTTCGCTGTTACCATATTCATAATCTTGACTGGGAAGGCATTCATCGGCTAGATTTTTTATAGAAGAGGTTTTGCGATGCACGTCGTATTGTTTCGGAGTTCGGTACATTACTGCTATATTTGGTCCTCAATAGGAATTTACTCCACCCAAAAACACAGACAGCCTACGAATAACTGAACTGACGAAGACACCAAAGTATCTCGTAGTCTTCACTTGTGGTTCAAACATGAAAAACCCTGCGTGTATCG
Source organism: Dermacentor albipictus (assembly GCF_038994185.2). Lineage (NCBI taxonomy): Eukaryota > Metazoa > Arthropoda > Arachnida > Ixodida > Ixodidae > Dermacentor > Dermacentor albipictus. The sequence continues at coordinate 320,325,395 of NC_091821.1, read as the reverse complement.
CGTTTGTGCTGCAACGCAAGAACTTGACTCTGCTAAATATTGTTTGCTTTAAAGATGCACCGGCCTGAAATCTGTTTTAGAAATTATAGAGCACATAACCAATGCCTTAGTTATCATCATCAATAGCCTGTCTTTATGTCCACTGCAGGAGAAGGCTTCTCCAGCGATCTCCAATGATCCCTGTCTTGCGCTAGCTGATTCCAACTTGCGCCTGCAAATTTCCTAATTTCATCAGCCTACCTAATTTTCTGCCGTCCTCGACTGTGCCTCCGTTCCCTTGGAACCCAATCTGTAACTGCATTGGTCGAATGGTTATCTGCCCCACGCTTCACATGAGCTGTCCAGCTCCGTTTTTTCCCTCTTAATGTCAACTAGAATATTGGCTGTAACCATTTCCTCTGTAACTGTTTCAGACGGGTCTCTTCCTTTCTCTTAGCGTTACGCCTAACTATTTTCGTTCCATCGCTCTTTCTGTGGTCCTTAACTTGGTCTCATGCTCCTTTGTCAACATATTTATTAGATATAATGTTAATTATTTACAGCTTGCGTTAGCTATAAATGTTGGTGATATTGAGAAAGTGTTAGTAACGTAGCAGTACGTTCATATAATCAAGTCCGACCCATCGCTTACAATAAGGGACATTCCCATTCACACACGTGTTTTATCAAGAGTAGAGTGCAATAATGTTCAGGACATAGAGGGCGACTTATGCTCTATAAGTGTTGCTATATAACAGTTATATATTACAGTGGCCTGGCAAATGGGTGTCGAAGCAATGAAGAGCAATCATGCGGTCCAACGGAACAAACCAGCAAAATTACCTCGCATAAGGACAACACATTCGCTCCCCTGTCAACACCGAGCACTCAACCATCACAACACTAAAGAGGCACACAATAAATAAATAAAACGTGCTGGCGTGCAACTAAGGCGCTGAGCTCAAGACTCGTAATCGGCTTCCGTATTCGCGAATGGGCGTGGATGGCGGCACAACTATACTGTCGGTCAGGGCCCCTCGGGCCGAATTTTGTGCGTCCCAGCGGGAGTGAACGCGTGTACAGATTAGCTGGGAAACGCCGCTCCTTCCGTGCTACCATGTCGACTGTGTCCGGAGACTAAGCTGTACGGGCCGCCAAAGTGCTCGAGGCTTCACATGCGCCATCCTGAACCACCCAAGAGACTCCTGCCCACGCCCTGCCGGTGTTGCACTTCTTGACAGCAACATTCACGCGCCGAACAGCTTCAGTCGGGTAGAAAAAGCACCAGTGCATGGCCCTGGAATAAAAATAAATAGAATACTTCCTTCTTGGCACTCACGTTCTGCTCTGGTAGTTTCTTTAGAGCGGCTTAACAGCTGTTTTATGCATGTTGATGTCACCTGCGGCGCCTATCGCAATTAGTGCCGAACGTATATACCTTGTACCGACGCTTTATAACTACTCCTACACCAACAAATTCCTGTAATTAAACGGCGATAATATTTTTTTTTTGCCACCGTATGTGACATCTATCTAAAGAAAATAACCGTTTTGTTGTTCTATAAAAACTTGGAAAAACGGCAGGTGTTCGTGTTTTAAACGTGGGTAATGCGAAAAAGAAACGCAAGACTTAAGAAGTTCGATTTCTGTGCTGCGTTTCCAGCATTCGCACATCAAAAAGCAACGGTTGAACAAAATAACGTGAAACTTAGCTTCGGACAATAGTCAAAGTAAACCAGTGTCATTATTTATCTTATTGAATTGATCAGAACAGAAGAGCGTCCGTTCGCCCTTTCGCATATACACCTTTAGCGCTCCATCAAAGTGAAGCGATGTTTGCAGAAACGCTCGCGGTACGAACGTTGTGGCATTTAGCCTTCGTCAAAATACTGCCACCACGGCCGCGGTGCGGATCGGTCACCTCACTCTCAGCAGCGCGACCACGTAGCGACTGGTTCATATTGCAGAGTGTATAGAAGTCCATTGGAATGGTTCAAGCAAGCTTCACGTAACCTAGATGCCAAGATTTACGCCGGATCTGCCGTAAATTATGTGATGAGAATATAAAAATAAAAGAACATCGTTTAACACTGATTTACTCTGAATGAGAGCTAAGTAATTACTGAAGCATTAGGCACGCAAGATGCGCAGCCAAGTGCCGCTACCTTTAGTGATTTGTCAATATGTGTGGATGGTTCAGCTGGACGAACAGCTATATATATATATACATATACAATGTGGACGGCCGTACGCAAATAGATGTCTTCATGTCCAACACTTCCGCCGAAGTGCGGCCTTCGTGAGCACACTTCGCACGCTTAATGCGCAAGTTGTGGGTTAGGACCCCGCTGGTGAAAAGTTTTTTCGTCCACCTTCATTTCCCTTTTCTTCCACGAGCTCTAATTACCCCTACGCTTTCCTTCCTTCGCTTCGTTGCGTGTGTGCTTTATAAGGTTGTGAGGAACAAAAACTCGATAATTATAGGTACCGCAACCACCATTACAGAGATTTTCGAATTGTGGGTAAATGTAAAACAGAACATATCGTCACAGAGGAACATGCTCAGGTTACGAAATATGCATAAAACAGTCACATTAATACGAAAGCAGCATTATGTATGCAAAAAGCGACTTATACTCATAAACTCGAAATACAATGAACTATACTTCAGTGATACAGAAAAGATGAGAACGCAGATAATGAACCTGCCAGGACGACGTTGTTGCCAAGGTAATTCTAGTTCCTGACAGTTCGTGGAAAAAAAAAAAACTTAATAAGTCGTTATATGAGCGAAGCCGGAAATCATCTAAGATCATGTCTCTGACGTGTCACATAACCGGAATACAAGAAAATCATTCATTGGTGTCAATGTTTAGTGGGCGTTTATTCATTGATTCAGGAGCTAGCTTTACTTTTGATGAGTCGTTTCTTTTGGATAAGGGGTTTGAGATAGCACGCGGTAAATGTTCACTAACTAAGCTGCAGCGGAAATTGTTAGAAGTGAAGTGTATCACACTTTCCTAGATTCTCATAAGTATCTGTATATTGTTTTTTTAATAGGGGTTCTACTTTACAACAGCAGATTAAGCAGAAACCTATATAAGGATATCCAAACCAGGGGGGATTAAAAAGCAAATCTTAAGTTTGTATGAGTATTCACGGAACAAATAGTGCAATACACTTTGTCAGACGTTAGTTTTCCCAAGTTTCACTGTATTTGGTCGTCCTCTCGTCTCTGTTATTAGCTCTCCGAAAGTCCACCCGTTTTCGCTGGTCACCTGGGTGTTCTTTCTTTATAGTTATGTTGTATTGCGGCAAACGAATAGGAAGAAACTGGCAAAATAACGAAGAACTCATTCCTTTACAGGATTTGTGTACGCTCTGTCACAGGCTTCTTTTCTAAAGAGGTTATCGATAAGGAGGTTATGTATACTAGAGAGAGCAATAGAAGCAATAAAGCAACCCTTTAAGTATATGCAAATGCGTCGTAGCTGCGCAGAACCAAGGTAATGTTCATTTACGTAACCTTGGAGATATTCAAATTCTTTTTCCTTTGCGTTCTACCTAATTATGTAATTAGTCCTAATAAATAATCAACTTCTCTAATATAATTAGATGAAAACTGTCATTGAGAAAATTGTCAATGAGAAACATGAAAAACTCCCAATAGAGCTTCCTGTTGCTCAATACGCACTACATAAAAGTGATTTTCCGAGCGTGAAACAAGCCCGCGAATACATTCAAAGTGTCTTGAGTGGCCAGTCACGCGGCAATTTTGCTTGAATTCGCGGGTTTCTTTTCTCTGATTTTCTCTAACTTTTCATATAATTGTAATATTTGAGAAGTTCAATTATTTAAGGCTAATTATCTAATTAGGTGGAATGCAAAAGGTACCCCAAATATCTGCAAGCGACGGAAAACAACCTTACCCTGGTTCTCTCCCGCTGCGTGGCATTTGCATACCTTGAAGTCTTTGTGCATGATATTTGGTGCACCCTGTATAAACATTTCCCCTACAGACTTTTATAAGTGTTTTGGCACCACGTGTCGTTTGCGTCCGTGGCCTCCGGAAATACGGATGCACCTATATACCGCTTGGGTTACCACGACGTCAACAGATAATGCTGTACCGTCTGTGGCCAGGCGTTGCATTTACGAACTCATATGCTTTCCTTATTGGAATGGCGAACAGCCCCACGTGCGACATATGCAACAGCGATGAGACGCTCGCACGTATTATCTGTATCTGCCTGTGATATAGTGCCCAGAGACCAGTGATATGCAGAGTGATATTCAGAGTATCCAGTTGAACAATCGTCCACTATCAGAACTCAAAGCTTTCGGTCAGAGAGAGAGAGAGAGAGAGATGAATATACGAAGACCGGGATGTTAACCAGTCGATAGTCTGGTTGGCTACCCTACGCTGGGGGACGGGAGAAGGGGAAGAGAGGGAAGGGAGAGGGAAGGTGCAGAGACGTGTACGGACAGTACTTGAGTTAAAGCCGCTCGCGCAAACCAGACGTACTGAGAAATCGCAAAAGTGCCTTCACTGCCTTCTGAGCCGATCATCGGTGCGGACAGTGCTTCAGCGCGGATGTTCTTTGGGAACACTTTCAGTCAGTGCTCCCAAAGAACATGCGCGCTGAAGGCTTTACTCACGTTATTAAGGTTCCTGCGGTCAACGGGGCTTCACGATATACCTTAACACCGCCCCTTACCGCTCTATAGCGTACGCGATTTGTTCGTGCTCGTCTCTCTTTCTGCCCCTCCCACTCTTTTTCTCTTTTTATCTCCATTAGTTCTTCCCCCCGTTCAGGGTAGACAACCGGAACTACCTCTAGTTAACCTCTCTGCCTTTCTATGCATCCTTCTGTATCTCTTTCACCTGACAAACGTAGTCGCTATCGAATGTCTAAAACATGAAAACCCCACTGTATAGATACCTGCCTAATTGTGCAAAAACTTGATTAATGTGACAAATAAATATACGAAATGGAATAAAGTTAGAAATTGTACGAAAGGATGCGTAGTCACAAAACATTTTATACAGTTGGCCATCACCGCGGCGATTGTCTCGTTATCATAGAGATCGATGTTACGCGGTATCACTACGAAATCATGTTATTTTAGGGACCTTCTTATAGGAATCGGAGAGTAACGAATCGCTCTCAAATAATATTTCTTTACAGCGAAGCTGTTAGTCTCTCGGTGGCCGGCGTTTTTCGATTTCAGCCGTCAACAGAAATTATCGTCATCAGCAATGGCTCATCCCTCGTAATGCAGAGGCTACAAGCGCTCAGTAAACTGAAGTGAATAGGCCATACGTTCATTAAAATCACCCATACAACACAGAGCAGCGTACGTTTAAATAAAGAACAAGCTCAAAACAAGCATCCCCACCATCAATAAAGCATTGCTTACCGCGTCAGCAGTTGTAGCGGTGGCTTCTTCGCTGGACATCCACTTTCGCGAGGCTGGGATGGCGAGTAAACTTTTTAAAGGGTCCCAGTTCATGGACGAAAGCTTCAGTTACATATCGCAACCTAAATATTGTTACGGGGTTAAAAGCAGTCAGACTTGTATTTACAGAATATTTACAATAATTAGAGCAGCTGACAAGATGGCAGCCAGCGCGCGCAACCCAGAGCGTCGTCTTCATCCGACCAAGCTGACAACATCTTCTTCGTCAGCGCGTCGCATGACCCCCGGCGGCGGAAGCAGCGACTCGGTGCTGGTTAGGAGGCGGGCGAGTGATACAACTTGAGACGCGCGACATGGACCACGTCGGAGCGATGCTGAGCCACGGTTGGCTCAAGAGGGGCGATTTCGTACGTGACGTCAGTTACTCTACGCAAGACACAATAAGGGCCAGAGTAGCGTGAAAGTAACTTCTCCGAGAGGCCAACGCATCGCGACGGCGACCAAAGGAGAACCAGGGTGCCCAGTATGTAATGGACCTCACGATGGCGGGCGTCGTGTAAGCGCCGCTGATTGTCCTGCGACTCCACGAGTCGACGTCGGGCAATATGGCGTGCTTCTTGAGCTTTGAGAATGGCTTCACGGGCGTACTCGGACGTGTAATTTAGGCTAGCAGGAAGAAGACGCGGCCCACAAAATGGGTTGACATCAAAGTATACAGGCAGAACAAATAAGAGATGGCAATTGCAAGTAGATCATAGGAATTGAGGACGTAGTTCTTAATAACATTCCCTGATTTTACTAATATTTTTGCATACGTAGATATTACTTTAGATTCTAGAAGACGTTTATCAGTTTAGATTTAAATTGTTAGAAACCGGCTGCGTCCATCTAAATCACAGCCTGCGCAGCAAAATGAAGCACTTAATCTAAAGAACAATCTTCTTTCTTTCCCCCTTTTAAATTTTTTTTCCGTTGAAAGCTCTAATGATTTTGTCGCGGTTCAGAACAAAGCGTTTTAGACTTTCAGCAATCGACGTGTGATAGTATGCCATGATTCCTCTGCACTGCCCCATACACCAATGCGGCGATTAACACCTGCCTAATTAATCTCACGAATGTACCTCGTTGTAGAAGAACTAGAATTCTGGCTTGTTGATATACCGATTCAATGTGGTGAGCAAGACGCCAAGCAGAATACAAAATGAAGAAGGCAGTAAGTAAAACTTTTTCTTGGGCTAGTTGGTTCATGCTTGAATTAGTAAAGGCAAGGCGCAGAAGGCCAGGACTCAAGAAGAACACAAGCGACAGGACCGGCGCCACTCAATGCAACAGACTCAAGTCCGAGTGGCGCCGGTCCAGTCGTTTGTGTTCTTCTTGAGTCCTGGTCTTCTGCGCCTTGCCTTTACTAATTCAGGAAGAAGGCGGACAGCGCCCTTATTCATCGTTTTACTTTCTGTATCCTGCTTGGCACGTAAGAAACCGCTATTTGTATCACTGTAACTTATTCTTGGCTATAGATTACCAGCATGGGTTTAGACCAGGGAGGTCTTGCGTTGCACCACTAATTGAATTTTTCGAATATATATTTAGCTCATTAGATAATGGTTTTCAAGCTGACTGCATTTTTCTCGATTTTCAGCAGTTATTTGACAATGTTTGTCACGCTCTTCTCTTTCATAAACTGCCCGCCCTCGGTTTACCTGGAAATATTCTTCTATGGCTGCAAAATTATCTAACTGAACGTTCACAGAAAGTAATCATAAATGGAGCTGAATCTAATACCGCTCGCGTGTCATCCGGAGTACCACAAGGCTCTCTTTTAGGGCCTCTTCTTTTTCTAATTTACATTACCGATATTGGTTCTGGAATAACATCGAAAATGAGGCTGTACACTGAGGACTGTGTTCTATACAGGGAAAGTAAAAATGATTCAGACCGATTAGCTTTACAGTGAGATCTCCATAGTATAACCCGCTGGTGTCAAAACTGGCTTATGACGCTAAACCTTTCCAAGTGTTGCTATGTCCGTTTCACCAGAAAGCGTAACCCCATGCAATCAAATTATCACATCAATGGTCCGCCCTTCGCCGCAGTTAAGGAACTAAAGTTAAGTTAAGCTAAATACCTAGGAGTTACCTTTTCTTCACATTTGTCATAGAAACGTCACGTTCATTGTATAACTCAGAAGGCAGGTCGCGTTCTTAAATTTATTAAAAGAAATTTCAAGCATGCCCCACAAAACGTTAGAGAAACACTATATGTAACCAATGTTCGCCATACCCTTGAATATGCCTGCGTTGTGTAGGACCCCCACACACAGCATCTCATTAATAGCTTAGAAGCTATCCAGAACCGCGCCGCTCGCTTTGCAACTAGTTTGTACCAGTTTCCCAGCAGCATCTCCGATATTAAACGTCGAATTTACTGGGTGGACCTTTCTTTGCACCATGAACGATTTCGCATCGTGTTTTTGCGGGACGTACTGTACAATGAAACACCGTTAGTTAAAAGTAGACATTTACAGGCACCGAGTGATGTGTCTCAGCGACGAGATCATAGCTGAAAGATTACAGAAAATTTTGCCCGCAGTGCTGTTTACAAGAATTAGTTTTTTCCGCGCACTAGCAGTGAGTGCAACCGGCTGCGTCCTGACATTGTTGAAAGTGCTACTGATCGTGCAAAGTTTTCCTATATGCTTAGTCAGTATGTGTAGCTTGTTCAAAATTTTTGTTTGTGCGTGTCCAGTGATTGATTGCCCGTGTTTATTGCTTGTGTTTATGCATTACTTTATTTCAGTGAAGTGTTTGTCTATCTTGTTACACCCTTTACAGTATAATAGACATCAGGACGCTTTATTTTATTCCTGTATTTATTTAATGTACAACAATAAATAAATAAATAAATAAATAAATATGCCCTCCAAACCTACATTGTTAGGAATCCACCAAGTTTTGTTTCGCTGCTTCACCCGCGGCCTTTCTCACTATAGAGGAGCGTTAAATATGTTCCTCGTCGAGGCAGTGACTCTCTAATGATCCTGCCGATCGCCTTCCAGTTGCTGGTGGCTCGCGGTTCACTCGGCTCCACGGCCATCTTCGGGCGGCCCCCTCGTCCCGCCTTGCGAAAGGCGTTCGCGAATGCATCCTTACACGATGTCTCGCTTAGCCGCGTCCGAGGCTGTCCAGCTCGGGTAAATCGATGCGCTGCGCTACCTGATCGTTACGGCTCCGGCCCCGTTCGAGGCGCCAGAGGGTCATTATCAACTTGTCCTCCTCTAACGCGGCGACGGAGGAGTAATTCATCCGAGCGCCGAGAGCACAGCCTGATTGTGGACCTTGAGCGACGACGGTGCGAGTTCGTTAACAAGTGCCCCCTTGCGCGCGATCGATAAAGTTACATCATTATACGCAGCTGCGAGATGCATGATATGGGAGTCCACTCTGGGCCTGCCTCGCATTACATCGCTACGTGCACACTTCACCGCTCTTGACGTCACTCCAAATGACACGGCAAGATGCATGCACAGCTTGATTAACGCCGTCTGGAAGAGCGAGTTCTCATAAGGATGTTCCTCTGTAACGTATAGTAGCCTCCCCATCCCCCCGCGCTGCTGCCACCCTCCAAAAGAAAAGAAAAAAGAAGAAGAAGCCAGAATACCAAAGGTGATTAAAAATTTTGTGGATCTCAGTCCGCGTAGGAATCAGCTTAAAAGATCCGTTTCTTGATGTGTGCGAGGAACACTGTTCTTTATGAGCGATAATTTGCAAGATAGCGCGACGCCACCTGGGACGACAATGGCCCGATGGCTGCGGCGATGCTATGCCGTCATGTCGTCATGGCCACGGAATGACGGCGACGTTGACGACAAAAGCACGACATGTGCCCGGCACCCCGCTATACTTCCACACGTACATAGCAGCATTGTATTCTTGTCTCGGAGCTGCGGGGAAAACTGGCTCGTGCGCACGTTCCGTCAAATTTGTAAGCAAATTGCTTCTATGCGGCGTGATACACGCGCCAATTGAGTCTTTGACACCAATCACCCCAGAGCGCTTGTCGGCAGGAAAAAAATATGCATAAGCCAGTGCATAATCAATAGAGCATTAGCCCGCTGAGCCGGGGTAGTAGTTCTTGCCTCAAAACGTGGCTAGTACCCACGAGGGGGATTGGCCACACTGGATGGAATGAAACGTACACCCAACAACATACCAAGAGGGGTAAAGGCGAACATTCAGAACAAAGCATTTGGCAACTAACTGATAACACAGATATTGAGAGAATCTACGTGTCTGTATATATATATATAGATATATATATATATATATATATATATATATATATATATATATATATATATATATATATATATATACAGTAAAAGCTCGTTAATTCGAACCGCAAGGGGAAGCCGCTTCAGTTCGAATTAACGAAAGTTCGAACTAACGAAAGTGAAGGAGGGCAACAGTACACTGCGATTTGGAAGCAGTAGGGCATGCCAGAAATTTGGCGTGTTAGAAAGTGATGGCGTGCGCCGCGGGCACACGCCACCTTCAAGTCGAAGCTCTGGGTCCGACTGTGCCACACCACCGATGGCCACCGAAACGAACGTTAGCCGAGGCTTAACACCATCCCAATGAATCGCGACGGCCGATATGCTGAAAACAGAGGTGCACTACCGATGAAGACTGCCGAGACAAAGACGCTGAACATGTGAAGGTGGCGAAGGCCCTGATTCGTTGGTTCTTCATTGCAAGCGCAGCTGCGACGTACTTGATTGGCTGTTTTTTGGAGCTTGACGTGCCATCTCCGCACAACATTAGCAGCTGTACAAGATTTGCACAGCCTCCGAGATTCGCAACGGGCAAAAAGTGTCCGAGGTTACGTAGAACGGAGAGGCGGCAGCCGCCGCTGCCTTCTGGCTGACCCCGCGTCGGTTAGATTTTTGTCCGATTTTGCCTTCTCTCGCCGTTCTCTCCGTTTCGGAGGCAATACAGCCTTGTGTGTAGGCAGTAGCCGCGTTTCTCTGGCCGTGTGCCAGGCGAGCGTAGTTCGAATTATCCGTGAGGGAACCTTCTCGCGTTCGAATTAACGGACTTTTTTATACATAGACCTCTATGGAGCTTGGCCGGACCAAATCGTACAGTTCGAATTATCCATAAATTCGAATTATTGAAGTTCGAATTAACGAGCTTTCACTGTATATATATATATATATATATATATATATATATATATATATATATATATATATATATATACACGCACAGGGTATTTCAGTGAACACTCTCAAAAATCTTTAAAAGTTGCCTGTTGCAGATGTCACAATTCTAGTTCATGAGCTGGTCTACTCGATGTGGCCGACAAGATATTGAGATGCACAATCAACTAATCAATGAATGAAAATTCACTAATTAAGTTTCTAACTAATTACATTATGGCCCATATTTCTATTAACAAATTGTAGCCGCGGAGTTCGCAAGGCGGAGCCACTTTGAACGAATTTTCAACATGACACCAATTTCGATATATAAATTCCCGAACTTTGCGGAGAAATGCATTGGCATTCCAGTTAATTTGTTAACAAAGCGTCGTTTCGTGCACTGAAGCACGCAAGCAACTGGAACGCCAACGCATTTCCCCGCAAAGTTCGGAAATTTATATCTCGAAACTGGTGTCGTCCTCAGAATTCCTTCCAAGTAGATCCGCCTTGCGAAGTCCACTGCTAGTATTCGCAAAAAGCAATATGGCTCATAAGATAACTAGCTAAAAAGTTAATTAGTGAATTCTTGCTAATTAGTCGATTTCGCATTTGAATTTTTTTTGCAACTAGTGTCCGCCGCGTCGAGTAGACCGGCTAATAAACGAGAATTGAGCTATCTGACACAGGCAACCTTTAAAAATTATTGAAAATGTTCGCTGAAACACCGTGTAGATAAGGGGAATAAAACATCCCATGGTCGGTATTCTAGCAGCGTAACCTTGCGCATGCTTCAATGAACTTCTGCAGAGCAGCAATCATCGAACCAGGCCTTGTGCCTAATTGAGAGGTACCAAAAGGCAGAATATTTGGTGTTCTATGTGAGAAACCCAGTCTATAGTCGTTGGAAATATGAGGAACACTCTACAGAGGGAGGGGAAGCGGTGGCAAGAAAAATGGTCAATCGTTTCAGCTTCAATGCACAAGGAGCAGAGTTTAGTCACGGATAAACCAGATTTATGTAGGTAGAAATTTATGTGGGGAACACTACGACGGAAGCTTGTTAACCTCACCTCCTATTGGCGTGAAAGGCATTTGCCCGCGTTCCACCGAAATTTTAGATGTCGAAAATCATCTGCGGTAAGTATGGATGATTTGTGACAATTAAACAAGAACAGGCGTTTAAATCTAGCTCCTGCTACAAAAGAGAAATCAGGGCTGGCTGAAAATCTTACCACCTGACTTCTTTTTCAATGTTCGCCTTACGCGGACACATTGGGCCATTCGCTAACACTCCGCGACACCCCAAGCGAGGCGATATATCCAGCTGCCCACAAGATACTTCGTCAACATTGATTTCCACAATTACTCGAGTAATGAATAACTGTTTATATTGTATACTATATCTCCAACGTAATATTGAGTTCCACCAGAAATGCCAGCAACTTTTCTCGAACAGCAAGCTGTTCCCACAGTTTGAAGAAATAGTGAATTAGAGATAAGATTTTTGTGCCTTTCATAGGTAAATAACACAGTGCGCAAAATCGACGGACAGCAGCCGAGCAGGCGCTTAAAATGTAACTTTGCCTATTTCTGCCACTGAGAAAAATTCTGGTATTCACACAAACTACATTGAGAGCAGCGGCGTCTACGCATATATTCGGATGCTATAACAGGCAATCTACTCTAGCGGAGCGGAATGACAATTGCGCGCATCACGTTGGTATTTCTTGACACCGTGTAAGTGTATGGCGTTTAATTTTTTTGTGGTAATGGTCGAGAAAACGTTGCCAAAGGCACGAACGATGCACACCTGAGAATAATGTGCCTTTAACCTGGCACAGTGTACACAGGATGGAAAGTGCACAGAAAATTCGGCGGTTGGTGGTAAATAACGACGAAAGCATTGATAGCATCACTGCCAACAGTGACGTCGTTATGACAACGCTGCAATGTTCGGTTTTGTGCATAGCAGCTCGCCCGATTCACAGCGGCCAAATGGCCACGGTCAAACTACAAGTGTAGCAGTGCAAGGTGACATGGGTTTGATCTCTTTTGAAGTTAGAGAAAAGAAAAGCAAAATTAGTTTTGATGAAAGACTTAAGAATATGAATTAAACGAATTGGCCGGCTAAAGTGAAGAAATATCTACACCCCAAGAGCATACATACAAAATAAAGGAAGAGGTCAAGAAAGGGCCGCAACAAAATACAGGGTAATTGAAAGTGAAAATGGACGACCAGGAGCCATCAAAAAGAAAGTGAGAGAAACCGGAGCAAATATTCGCTACAGGACGAGGCTTGTGTCTACCGCAGCAGAAGTACGAAAACGACTCAGCCCATCGTAATGGAATACGAAGATATTCTCCCAGCGATACCCGTACGAGACGTGCACCTTCCACAAGCACTGGAATTTAAAGCACATGGAAACTTTAACTGGTCAGCAGCCAAGATAAGCAAGAGACGTTTGGAGTAGTGGTAAAAAAAAAAAACCCATGAAAGATATTGATAAGACCAGAGTCGGTACAGACATACGTAACCGCAGAGTATAGACATAGATGGAAAGACCGAGATAAAGAAAAGACCAAGCAGATATAGTCTGAGCGCTAGACTGCAATGAGCGCTAGACTTCAATCAGGCCAGGCAACTATTTGTCACCGGCTCGCTTCGAAGGGGATGAAATAGACATCGCCATCGACGTCATCATCCCGGGTGGCGGCATCACCCACCGGCCGCCGATATTTCGCCCGCCCTCCTCCCCACTCTCTCCTCATTTGGCACCAGGGGTCCGATAACTAGCAACGTACTTCAACGTGTCCGATTTAGAAACGCGTGAAATCTCTCGAAGATGATGTACCACCAAAAAGGATGGCTCTAAAACATCCCCCCTCAATAACGACTTCTCTTTGCTCTTTCTACGACATCGCGTATGAGGACCGCGGACGAGTTAAGTTACACGTTGGTCACCGAAAAACGCTGCGCGTTTCTTACCTTTGTGCGCCGTTTTACCTTGTGGTTTCATCTAGAGCTTAGGTAACATCAATTTCCGCATTGCTAGGGATCTGTTGTTGCTTTTCTTTTATTTGTGTGGGTGTATGTGTGAAAAGTACTTTATGTACACACACTCATAAATTAAAATCAAAACAATGTAGCAATACGCCGCAAAGAAAGTGTAGCTATTATTTTTTTGGAAATTATTAGTATAATACATCGTACACTTTTAAAATCGTGATGCTGTTGCCAACAACTTATTCGTAAAGCATAATAATACTCTACGAACAACTCAGCAAAACAAAAATGTTTAAATGAATTGTTTGATGCTGCTCTCCCGCCAAAGCGTACCTGAGCGTTAATAATACCGTTTTATTATCTTAAAACTTCTTGCGCGCAAACAAACAGGGACGAACAATAGGAGCAGCAAAAGGACGAGCGCTTTCCTTGTGTTGCTCCTATTGTTCGTCCCTGTTTGTTTGCGCACAAAATGTTTTAAGATAAATCTGTTCCAACTAGGCCGACTCGCAGTTATGCTACCGTTTTTTTTATGTCGCTTTTGAACGTATACGTGTCGATCTTAAAAAAAAGAAAGGCGGAACAATGGTTGGTTCGCTCTCGCAACTTTGGATGACACGATGGCGAAAAGTTTAAGAAAGAAGTGGATGAATCAACTTGCAATAGTACCATTATCTGCTACTTGATTGAACGCTCGATAGCGCATTTGCGATGCAGATCACAATCCACAGATTTAGGCAGAATCGAAAAACTGGCAAATCGCGGGCCGGTGTCGAGGTCAAACCAGCAGCTGGATTCTTGAAAAAACAAAAAGAAAACAAAATGAAACAACAAAATCACATAATTTTCATATTTTAAGCACACATTTTCATTTAACTTTTTAATACTCCGAAGGTTTAGAATAAAATAAACGCACTGTTAATTAAATTTTTTATATTTTTGCTTGCGTGCTGAAGATCTAAATGAAATTGAAGGAATTATTTACTCAAGTTCGAGCTGCTCTGAGCAACTTTGGCAGTTGTATATCATATCAACCGTTTTCATTAAATTATATTTATTGATATCCTGCTAGCAACTTGGCCCATACATATATACAAATCACTATATATAATGATAACGCAAGTAAAAATGAAGTCGAGGACCTGACGAAATCTCGTCTGGTCGGGAAGAGCCGTGGAAAGAACAGGAAAGACATGCTGACCAAGGAGAACATTATTGTCGCAATTATTTTTGGGATGTTGGAATTTTTGCTGGCAGAATGTTGTAATTCTGTTTGTTAAATACCCACTTTCTCTTTCAGTAATAGTTCTGCAGGCAAGTGCAGGGCCTGGTGCATTGATTTCGGTCACGGCTGCTAACTTAGCAATGGAATTCGTCAAAGCTGTCGTCTCGTGTCCGCCGCCATCATAAGCATTCTTACGCTTCGTGGATCACTGATTCTGTGTGACCAGGATGCATCTTTTAGACCGCTTAGCGTCTCAAGTTAACGGGATAGAGAGTGCGATCCAGTTCACCGTGGAAGAGGAAGTGAAAAAGCTAGTTGTCTCCCCTTGATGTCTCAATAAAGCGGATTGGTCAAAGGTTGGGATTTGCAGTGTGCCGAGTTCTCCCCCCCCCCACCCGCACACAAATACACGCACAGATCGCTACCTGGATTTTAATTAGGTGCATCCAACTACCCACAAGATGCCGATCATGTCTACGCTGCTATGGCGCGCAGAAACCGTGTGCTCGAATGAAGAAGACCGTGTCTTGGACAACGAGAATGTGCGCGCGACCTGGCATCTTGTGGTTGCCCCGCCTCCTTCGTCACATCCGTTCAGCGTCATCTGGCCCGTCCACGTTGCTCTTCTACAGCGGAGTTTCTGAAATGGCTGGCTGTTCCTTGCGTTCCAGGCATCAGCGAGACCCTTGCAACGTGTCATGCATCCTTATGGAGTGCAGTTACGCCACGTGCCTTCGCGTGAGCTCAGAAATGTTCTCGTGTACGTTCAGGGCCGTCTGGCTTCGTGCATGTGGTCCCCTGTGCTCAGTGCGCCTAGAAATGTGTCGGTGAAAGCGGGAATTTTGAAAGAATGCCCACCCACCATAGTTGTGTAGTGCCTGTGGTGTTGGGCTGCTAAGCACGAGGTCGCGGGATGGAATCCCGGTTACGGCGGCAGCATTTTGATGGCTGCCACCGTAACCGGGATTCCATCACCCACATAACCAACAACCGTGCACTTAGGATAAGCGCACGTTAAAGAACGCCAGGTGGTCCAAATTATTCCGGAGTCCCCCGCTACGACGTGCCCCGTAAACAGATCATGGCTTCCGCACGTAAAACCTCCACAAGTGCATTATTTAAAGAAGATCCAAGGAGCATCCATACGACCTAAATAAGACCGTGTGGTGTCCAGCGCCCTTGCGGAGCATGCTGACTTCACGGGTCACCAGAGAGGCTGGGACGGCGCCTGCGTACTACCAAGTGAAAGAAATCTCAGTGAAAGACCATCTTGAGTCGTTTTATATCCAGACAACGGCACGCACTTTGAACCGTAACGACGGAAATGGTAATCCGATTTTCTCACACAGCTTGCGTCATATACTTCACCGAATACAACCTCGTTCCCGTCCTGCTTCGCTCTTCATTGTTCGCGATGAAGAGCGAAGCAAGACGGGAACGAGGTTGTATTCGGTGAAGTATATGACGCAAGCTTGTCGTTAGTTTCAGCCCCGCACAGTTAAGAAAACGGAATCACCTTGATCGGCGTCTGTTTCATGTTCTCGACAGAAGTCAAAATAACAAATGGCAAGGAGCGCCAAAAATAAACGCGACAACGAAACGTTACTTGTCATTGATACTATCTGCAACTCGAAATACGTAACGAGTGTACACAATATCAAACGAAATCAAATACAAAAAAGTTAATTAGACAATAAAGCGAGAAGAATAAAGTGTGGTGAGGAGGTAAGAAGTAATAGAAGCAGTAGCTTTCGAATGGACAACAACTTTCAGCCTTCCAATGGACAAAAGGCAGTCAAGTGACAAATTATTGCAGTCGCTAATTCTCTGTGGAAAGAATGAGAACTTAAACACATTTATTTTGGCACGGTAAGGAGCCTATAAAAGCGGGTGAGTATGACGAGTACGGTGGGACGTAATTAGAGATAAGCGCGGTACGGCGTAGGGTCTAGCCATATTTTACGATTAAATGATAAAAACAAATACATTATAAACCTAACTTTGCCCCAGGTTTGTAATGAAATAACCTGGTTAGATTCCATAACTCACTGAACAGGAAATTGGCGACCATATGGATAGAAATAAATAGCAAAGCCCGTTTCTTCTTCCAAAATTATCAAGACCGTTAATTTTAGAATTTGTGTTCGAGTCTTATATAATGAAAACGTACTCAAGTTCCGGCCTGATCAAATTACCTTAAATAAGACTCTTTACTTGCAGTAGTGAATATTTAAGTTTGTGACGTAAAAAGCAGAGTTTGCGAAGAGCAGAAGCTGTATTAGCAATATGGCTGTTCCAACTTAAATTGCTTGTCAGAGTAACACTTAGGCCTTTATACTCTACAGCCTCAGTTAAGCGTTCAGAGACATTAAAATAAGAAAGCTCAGGAGGCTTAAGTTCTTTCAGTAACGCGAAAAAGGGCGGTTTTTTCAGAGTTTAATTGCATACAACTTCATCACACATATAGGTGAGAATATTATTGCGAGTTATACTGAGGGGCTACTTGATCGTGAGCTTCACGAATATCTGAAAAGAAAACGCGGCAATCTGCAAATAAGCAAATTTCGATATGTTCATGAACAACTGTGGCTAAGTATTTAACGTAAATGAGTAACAAAAATGGGCCGTATGCGCCACCCTCGGGCAATCTGGATGAAACCGTGACAGTGCCTAATTTATTACAAATAATTTCAAGCTATTGTTTTCATCATTTAAATATACGGAAACCGAGGAAAGAATAAAACCAGGACGACCAGTCAAATGTAGTTCGTGGAGTAAGTGGTCGTGCGCAATCCGATAAAAAGCTTTGCTGAAGTCCGAAGAGGTCGTGTCAATCTGGCCAGCCATATCGAGAACGGAGGCCAGAAAATGAACGGAAGCTAGCTGAGTAACAGTTCAAAATCCATTTCAATATTCATGTTATTCTGGTGGTAACATATTGCTGTCGCGTAAATATTTTGTTGTACATGCAACCACAATATGCTCAAGAAGCTTTCAACAAGTTGCTATTGATATAGCGCATAGTTCAGAGGAAGCTTTAGCTCGGGCCCAACTTCAACGCGACCTAATAAAATACATGTAAAACGCAAAAACGTTTTTCTGAAGTAACCCCTGGACTGATTTTAATGAAATCTGTTGCATTTGAAAGAGAAAGCTAAATTCTAGTGCGTGTTGCAAGCGGAATTTCGATTTAGGGCCTGAATTTTGTTAAAACGATTTTCAAAAATTCGAAAGTTTAAAAAATATAAAAGCACGAAGTTTACAAGTTAATAGCTCTGCATCAAGAACAGATATCGCGGTTCTGTAAACGGCATCCATTAGATCGTTCAAAGCGGCGAAATTCAACATGTCATTTTACATCTTATTTGAATTTGTTACGTCGTGTACAAGGGTTCTGCAAAAGCTGTATTTTCATATTACTAAGTTCTTTTAGAGTCATGTCTAACACAGCCATTTTGTCCGCTTTAATTGTACGATCAGATTCAATTCACAGAATTGTATTATCGTTTTTCTTTGCTGAGTTACAGAGTTGTAAACTTGATAGTTTCGTACTTGAAAATTTCTGATTTTTGCCAGTTTTTCATAAGAAGTTGATGACCTAACTCAAAAATTCGAAACAAAGAGACACTAGATATCAAATGTTTCTTTTAAATGCAACTAACCTCGTCAAATTTGGTCCAGTGGTTGCCGAGAAAAACGAATTCTCCTTTTACGTGTATTTAGATAAGAGAACCCGAGATAAAGCTTCCGCTTAAGTTATAGATTCCACCTCGCATATGCGGTGCGCGGCGTTGGTAGAAATATAACGTATATATAGAGAAATATATACCGAACATCGCGCTGACAGCGAAAATTTCCCGGAATGTCTGTATATTTACTACTGCAATAAAAATTACAATACACAGGTTTATGTGCGATCATCGATTAGCGTACGTCATAGACAACACGTAAAACACCATGAAAACAGGCTGGCCATCAACCCTACATGCAGAAAAAGTACTGCATTGAAGCCTGCCGAAACGACCACCACAACCCCATACAGTACAAACTTCAAGTACAATTCTAGTGCAACAAAATTTTGCTTCTTTGAGGACACGATCATATTCCTGCGGAAAAATGAGGTGAAGAACGGGAATACGCATAGGCCATCGCCTTTAAGTAAGCCCTGTAGGTTTCTTGTAAGTAAACTCTTTCGTTACCACTAGAAATCTACTCATTTTCGGTGCTTTTCTTTTAACATGTTATTTTAAGACGTAGTAGTTGCAACATATACTCCGATACATAAAGTTATGGCCTGATCACTTTTAACTTGAATGGTTGCATAGCGCTAATTATTAATTAATGTACAGTCGTCATTTCAGATGGTGCTTGATGTTGCTGGTAATAAAATATAGCGAAAATTGTTAAGAACGCGCAGAAAAACTGTCGATCAAGTTTATCAACTTCTGCAGGCGCGGTAACGAAAGACTTAACAGCACGCGCATTTCACGTGGAAGTCTGGATAATGATATCATGGGCATATGTAATGATCGTCATCAAACACGCGTGGGTGGAACCTCGCGGAGACGGCGTAAACACGCCAGCCTGCACATTCCACGTGAATGAGGTTTTCAGACGCGTCTAACGAGCACTTTTGCGGGTGAGATTGGAACAAAACGCCAATAGATATCAGAATAAAAGTACAAAGTACCAGAATTCAGAGCAGTGGCAAAATAAAGGTAATATTTAAGAAAAAAAAAGCACTTTTTTGCGCGGCCTTAGTCTCAGGTTTTTGAAGTGCATTACGAGAGCAACAACCGCCCAAAGCCGAGTCGAAGGTGAAATCCTGCAGCAGACTTCGGTGGGTGGTGCGGGCGGGTAGTGAGTAAAGTGGTACAAGGAGACAATAGCCTGGACATGCCTGGGAAGAAGACACGCACACACACAAAAAAAAGAAAGAAAGAAAGAAGAAGAGAAAGAATGCAGGTGGTAGAAGATAAAATGGCGAAAGGGCGGGATGTAGAACGAAGATATTTTTTTCCCTTCGCTCGGCTTAAAGTGGGGAACGTGGCCTCTCAAGCGACATCACAGAAGGCACGATCTTGTTCAGTGGTTCTGCTCGGCGCCTGTCCTCTCTGTCTTCCTTATCCACCGGAGACACTGGGCTAAGGAGATAGCGCCGGTGATTCCTTTTTCCCCTCACTTCTACAGCATCAGACCCGGATTCCGCGATCTTTTCTCTGAAGTGATGCTGAAGGCGCAAGCAACCCACAGTAGAAACAAGCCAGGACGAAATTCCCTTTGAAGAATGAGTTTGAAATGTTTCGCCCTAATTGGCGGGATGTTCCAGTTTGTGGACGAGAGTAAAGGAAACCTTCCAGCCTCATGTATTCGCTTGAAGATAGACATATATACTATTGCAGTCAAAGACAAATGTCAAAGCCGTTTACGAGAACATCGCAGAAAATGGCCACTGGAAAGAAGTAAGTAAAAAAGCAACAGAAGGATTTAGAGAGTTCGGAAAAGCCGGGAAAAAAAGGATTTCAAGGATACTTGCGAAAGGCGGATTGTCAAGCGGCCAACAGAAATTTAATCTGATGCTGAACAAAGAGACGAAGTGGACGACGATCCTAAGCGCTGGCCAGTGGTTTTGTGATCATACTTTAAGGCAGGAGGGATAACGCCTGATGTCGAACAATGAGGAAGTGTAAGGAACGGGCTGGCTTTCTCAAAGTAGAACAGTTTTAGGAAAGCAAGACAAGCTGGAGTCACGTCTAACTAAACATGACACGAGCAAAGCAGAAGTGCTTTGGGCATATCGACGCTGTAAGGAGCGTATTATAAGGCTTAATGTTTTCTGGTTTAAACAAGGTCATTTAATTAAGGATATATGATTCCATTCCTGTGAAAAGTGCTTCCCTTCTAGACGACCGGTGGTAACAATGCATGTTTTCGGTGTGTTGTTGCTGTAGAAACGACCAGAGTGGGAGGAGGAGGAGGAGTAGATTTTAATGAAGGGAAAGGATGAGAGGTCCAGCCTGCTACTCCTAACTAGAGTAAGGAGAAGTGGGAAATACAGGGAAGGGTAGGTGGCAGGTGATTATGTTACGGTACAATGAGCTACTACATAGACGTTGTTCAGTACGCGGAGGCGCGCTGTAATCACAACACACAAAGGAACAATCTTGTCCACACAAAACGTTATCGCGAGTAGATTTTCCATGAGCTCCTACGAGTGCCCTGTATATACACACGCTACGCACAGCATAGGGTAAGTTAACTACGTTTAATTGACATGTACCAATAAGGTAAAGGAAACTGAAAGCTGATGAAAAGGCTTCATTTTATGTTATTTTGTATAATTGTGATAACAAAAATTGAGTCCCTCGGTTGCCCCTTTTTATCTCGTTCATTGTGTAGCAACCGCTTCGAACTTGGAAGTTCTGGTACTGTGAAGTAGTATACAAAGGCTTAATGGCCCACTGCTTGCTCCTCTGCTCACTTAACATTTTCGATAAGGAGGACATGTACGTTCATCCGTCTTGGCCATGATCAACTCTGGCTAGCGTTCCCATCTGCAGGGCTAATAGGCTAATATTGTACACTTCTACATACCATGAAGGTGGCTGGAAGGGTGATGCCACGGTAGCCTAATAGCTAGAGTACCGCACACGTAATGCGGAGATGTGTGTTTGGACGTCACCTGCTCCAAGTTATATTGTTTTTTACTTTATTAGATTTACATGTCAAATTACATAAAGCTTACTTCTCCTTCCCTTTCTCTGTCTTTATTGTCTATGATTTCGTATAAGAGGTCTGTGTGATTTATAGCTGTCTATAAGGCACGTATATGTACAGGTTTCACGTACATATACGTCGTTCAGGTTTTACGTCGTTCTGTGTTGTTTGGCTGGGCAGAACAGAGATGTACTCACTGACGCTTATTGGTAGATCAGCACTAAATACCACGGAAGCCAATTTACACACACACACACACACACACACACACACACACACACACACACACACACACACACACACACTCACACACACACACACACAAACACACACGCGCGCACACACACACACACACGCACGCACCCATACATACATACATACATACATACATACATACATACATACATACATACATACATACATACATACATACATACATACATACATACATACATACATACATACATACATACATACATACATACATACATACATACATACATACATACATACATACATACATACATACATATCTTCTGCCTGCTGCGGAAACCAATCTCATACCTAAATAATCAGACCTAAACTCAAGCACGCATGCACCGTTTGGGACCCTTACACAAAACATAACATTGAGGCATTCGAAATGACCCCGCGCAAATCTGTTCGCTTTATCTTTAACAAATACTGCTCTACTGACTCCTCCACCGCCTTCATGGCGCAACACAACATACAGAGTTTGACTTCTAGCGCGAAGTGAAACACGGACACAGAAAGGAGCAGACAGGACGGTCTGCCATTACTAGGTCTGCCATTACAAAGTCATGTCCGCACAATATGCAACAAAGTTTTTCACAGCAGATAGAAAGGCTTGGAAAGGCTAGCTATCCCGTGCATTTATTATCACTAACCTGCGGAAAACTTGTAAAATGGGTAAAAAGCCCCGGTAAGAAACAAGAAAAACAGAAAAAAGAAACAAAGTTAGCTGTTGTACCCTACATACATAGATTATCCCATGGTTTAAGGAATGTGGCCAATAGGTATGACGTCAGTACCGTTTTCTCGGCCCCACGCAAGTTGTCTAACATGTGCCCTTTGATAAATAGGAGACTTGAACAGGAAGGCAAAAAAAGAAAAGATGATTGCGGAGTTAAACATGTGTCCCCTTCAGTGCCTTGCAACACGTGTATAGTTTATGAGATTCCGCTCGAGTATGGGAAAGCTTGCATTGGACAGAGTGGCAGGTGCATTAACATTAGACTAAAAGAACACAAAGATTCACTAAACAACCCTAATGCATCACATTTAGCGGCACATTGTTTCGATTGTGGTTGCAAACCTTTCTTTGAAGACACAAAAATTCTTTCTAGACACAGATGCCAAACGACGCGGGAAATTATCGAGGCATTCCACATAAAAAGATTAGGAGACACTTGCGTCAGGCATGCTTCGTTGTCTCTGTTAGATTGCGAATTTCAGTACCTTCGCAATACGTGTGCTAATCTGAAGTAATGTTTGTTCTTTCACTTCCATACCCCCTGATATGTTTAACTGATGCCTTTTACCTTGTCATGTTCTTATGCTACGGTTATTGCAGTCACCTATATATATGTCCTTCGTTTTAATAAAAATTTAGTTGAAAGTTAGCGCTCGTCCTGTCTGCTCCTTTCTGTGTCCGTGTTTCACTTCGCGCTAGAAGCCAAAATCATGTTACCGTACCAACTCGCCCAACTGTCTATCCTTTTGCATAACATACAGACACTGGAAATACGAAGAAAAATCAAAAGATTGGAGTTATTTTTCTTAATCGAAAATAACACACTCTCCATGAGTCCTGATCCATTTATTAGGTGCACCACTACACGCCCAAGAACAGATAATCACGCGGAATCACTAACACCGTACAACGCTCGAATAAATGTTTTTAAATTCTCTTTCTTACCGCGCACAATAACTCAATGGAAGTTACTCCCGACTGATCTACTGACCAGTATTGATGCTTTTGACAAAATTGCTTATTAACAGTTACCGAGTTATTGGTTCCTGTTCCTGCTATGTGTCATTGTTTATATATTATCTTTACCGCAATGTAAATTGATGTGCCTTTTGCAGTTGTTATTGTAGTTCTCTTTTTGTTCTGCCCCTCCTGCTAGGACCAATTTAGGATCTGCAGTATGCTGTAAATAAATAAATAAATAAATAAATAAATAAATAAATAAATAAATAAATAAATAAAGATGTATACGAGGAGCTTAAGAAAAGCTGGGCGTCTGTAGTACACCATGAATGCAGTTGAGATTTTCTGACAATTCGCATGTAGTTACTTTTTGTTCATGTGCTCACTGCATCATGCGTTATATAGGGTGTCCTACGTAATTTGAGCCTAACTATGCAAATTCACAGCCTAACACAGCCTAATTCACAGTTTAATTTGAGCCTAACGTATGCAAATTCCACATAGCAGGACAGAACCAAGGTTATGTTGTCTGGCGTCACTTAGAGATACTTAGAGTATTTTTGCATTCCACGTAATTACACAATTAGTCTTAAATAATTATTCAACTTCTCAAATATTATGATTAGGCGCAAAGTGTCTACAGGAAAATCGTAGAGCAGAACGAAAAACTCCAGATGCAGCTTGCGGTTGCTTAATATGTGCTACATGAAAGTGTTTTTCCAAGCGTGAAAAGATCCCGCGAATAAACGCTAAGTGTCTCGCGCGGAGAGTCGCGCCGCAATGTTGCGTGAATTCGCGGGCTTCTCTCATGCTTGGAAGAACGCTTTTATTTAGCACATAATAAGCAACAGAAAACTGCATCGGGAGTTTTTGACATTGCCCTTTAATTGTCTCATTGACACGCCCTAACAGTTGACAGTTACGCTCTAACTATAATATTTCAGAAGCTAAATAATGAAGACTAATTATTAAATTAGGGGGAATGCGAAACAATGATCTTTGTATCTCCAAGCGACGGCAAACAACATTAGCTTAGTTCTGTACAGCTACGCCGCATTTGCATATTTTAAACCTTTGGCTTAAGTTACGCGGGACAGCCGGTATGCATTAATAAGTTTCAGCACTCCTTTGATTTGCTCGGTCGTCGAGAACGGCGACTGAAATGGGCGTAATGCATAATATGCAGTGGAAGAGCATGTGTGGCCAAAAGCGCAGGAAATTCGGTGTTCTCTTACACACTTGTCATTTATAGGAGCCGAAAAATTTTTTCCCCGCATTATTTGTTGTAAACCAAGGAATTGGGTGGTGGTGTTGATCTGCACATCTTTTTTATACGACCGGCTTTTTTAATCTCTATCTTAATGAAATGATCTGAATTAACTGCTGCTGCTGACAAACAATTCAAATGGTTGGAATAGAAGGGACTGGAATAGAAGCTGGTAATTTTCTTTAGCGCTATAACGCCTAGATTAACAAACAGCAGTGACCTAATTAATTACCCGTACAAATTGTGCATTTTTAAGCATTTCCTTGTCGAGATGCCAGTGACAGATGTGAGAGCCAATTAAGCCTCAATCCTTATGGATCACAATAATTAAATTTCCGCAGGGTTCAGTGCTATTGCCCCAAAAAGAGTCATTAACTTGAACGCAACTCAATTAATATATAAATATCCATGGGCCAAGTTGCTGTCGCGACGTTGTGCAGTCAATAGCGTCGTGCAAAAGTCTGCTTGCTTTTTGCTGAACTCACAGGGTACCTACTTATGTAGCGCAAAGGCGTTCCGGAAATTCAGATTCGTTCCTCAAGGAACTTTATACCAAATGCATTGGTCACTCCTCTCTCTTTCAAAGGAGCACGAACTCAACGAGGAACGCCAAATACACACACACACACACACACACACACACACACACACACACACACACACACATATATATATATATATATATATATATATATATATATATATATATATATATATATATATATATATATATATATATATATATATATATATCAGTTCAGTTCACTTAGTATTTCCCCAGGAACTAGTGACGTGGAGTGTTCTCCCCAAGTATCTGAGGTGAAATTTTTAAACGGCTTTATAAGGATGTTTGCGAACTTGTGTTCAGCTGAAATGTGATGAATGTTAGTTCTTATACTGGTTGTGTTAGAGGAATATATCTGTGTTGCCGCATTTTTAGACATTACAACGCCTGCATTCTTAATTTTACTATTCGTGAGGCCTGAACTAAATGTCAAGAAAAGCTTATTGACATCAAACGTAGTTCTATACTTAAAGCTCCTTAACTTAAATCTTGGAGAGCTGCATATTCTCTATGAACCTGCCTCACCCCACCCAAAAAAATAAAAAAAATAAAAAAGAAGGTAATGTCAATAACAAGTCTGTTCAAAAATAATTTCGCAGGCGTCAATGACATTTTAATTACATGTCAATATTAGGGCAGTATGTAGTTTATTTACATAAAGGTGTGTGAATAACAAGTAGAAGGCATAGGAGATACAATCCAACTAGCATGTTGGTTCGTCTCGAGTGTCTCGAGTGCGTAATTTTCACTCTTTTAAAGACCACGTTTTAGCTTGTTCCCGATTATCTTAATATTCTAAAAGCGAAGTAGCTCGAGAAGACATAACAGTATAATAGGCGTCGTGCTGGGAGGTGTCTACATACTCTGTGTTTTATTTTTCTGTAGACTTTAATGGCGCAATAAAATATCAGCGATAATTTCCAATATCAGAGTCCTTAGTCGCATCCTAAATGTTTCTTTTTTTTTGGGGGGGGGGAATGGGGGAGGTTAACCAAATTTTTTTATACCTCCTGCCATGGAATGACTGCTAAGTTGGTGTTACAAATCACAACAGTCTTTATCCAAAAAAAAAAGAAAACCCCGAATCTGTCGATGCTCTATAGCTTCATTGATCCGCTCTCTTTGATTCTCTCTTTGCTTTACCAGCTTTGTCGCTTATTCAAATCTTACAAGCTTTCATACCCACTACGGTAGTCCAGTGGCTCTGGCGTTGCTCTGCTGAGCTAAACGTTCGTTCCGTGCCAAGGCGCCCAGATTTTGGTGGAGGCGAAATTGCAAAAACGTTCGTGTACTTGTATTTAGATACACGTTTAAGATCTTTAGGTGGCCAAAATAAATCCAGGGTCCCCCACTATGGCGTGTCTGATAACTAGATCGTGGTTTTGGCACACAAATCCACAGAATTCTATTTTTTTTACCAAACTTCCATATCTCTCGGAAGGAGTTTTCGGAGCTACTTGCCATTTCTCTCGACACGCGTGTGCCGAAGCCGACGAACGTCCCAAAGAGGACATGCTGCTTACGATAGAAAGCGTATAAAAGAAATTAACAGGCTCGCACCTAACCCTCCTCCTCTTACTAGGAAATATAGTTACAAAAATAAAGTAGTATAAGCAAAGCCTGAGATCGTTGACATTGCACAAGCGACTCCTCCACCATGTGTCAGATTGCTCAAACGAGAAATATCGATGGTGACACTGTCGTCGCAAAGAAAAGCGCTCGTTCGGCCGCCGCCGCGTCGTACCCATTCGGGAACCCAGAAGCGACGACGCGCTGTCGGGCACCCGGCGCACCGAAGCATGCTCTCAATGCGGGCCGTCGACGGCATTCCGTAACGCCTCAGCGCTCACGTCGCTTTTTTAAGGCCGTCACTGCTCCGCATAGCACGTGCCAGACAAGCAGTGTCGGCGGATTCTCGCGTAGCCAGCGCAGGCCTTCATCAGCGTTGTTCGCATAAAACCTGAAATTGAAATTGTAAGGCGTCCACTTCACAGATGGATCCAACGTTACAGTCCTATGTGACAAGAAAGAAAGGCATGTCCCTTTTCTCCGTTCACTTCATGTGCACGGTACACTACGAACTGAGCAAGAGCAGGCGGCCTGCCTTACGCACTTACGACGGAGTGAAATTTTTTCTCGTCGATAAAAAGGGAAGAAATCTAAAACGTTTAACAACTCTTCAAACAAAGAAACGCGTTGAACTAGCAAAAGCGCGTTAATAAGACAATAATACCTACCCCCGTTCAAAGGACGCAGTCGCCCAGAGAAGAAAGTAACGCAGCATGAATTTCGTGCTTTCTTATGACGCTCGTGGCGGCGGTTCTACGTTCTTATGTGATTTGTCCTTCCTGCGCTGATGCGTCAGAACGATAGGTAGCCGAATGCGGCACCGTCAGCTCATAATTAATTTTGATATTTAAGGAGAATACTCGTTCTATCTCCCTATATGTTATTGGTAGAGAGACATGAGCTGTTAAGGGCCGACAGGTTAACTGGTAGACTTCATCTGATTATTTGAATAACATATTTTGTCAGAAGAACTTCACTTTGGCCTACTTGGTATTCACTGCATATCATATTGACCGCAAATAAAGACAGGGACAGAGGGAGAGAATACATAAACAGCACGGGCGGTGCTGCTGTTACCGTCCGTGCTGTTTATGTGTTCTCTCCCTCTGTCCCGTCATTATTTGCGGTCAATATGATATGCAGTATTTTGTCAGATATGGCCAGAAAATGCCAAAAACATCGTAATGAGTTGTCAATGCTACACGAACTGTGACTGTAATCTGGCTGTAAAAGGACCTTACAGAAGATCTCCGGTAAGGTTTTGGAAGGTATATTTATTTACCCTATGACTGTGGATGGTGATGAGGTATGGTGTGATCATAAACATTCTGCGTAGTGAAGGTGAATGGAAAAGTTAAAACTTTCTACGTCTATGAATCTTTAAAAAGCAATACTGCCTCATTAGGGACCTTGAATGCAATGGCCCGAAGGCACATGCTGTACTAATGATACTTTCCCAGCAAGAGCCTCCGATGGCAGGCTGTGCTACGAATCACCTGGCTGGATAGTTTGCAAGAACACTGTGAAAAAAAGTGTGGCAGATTTGTTGTCAAACGGTGCTTCTGAGCTAAGGAACAATCTTGGGTGAAGTGGAATGTGATGGCTGTGTGCTTGTCGGAAATATTATTTTTTATTTCTCTTTCTGTTTCCGTACATCCTAGCAATACATGGACAGCAGTCAGATTCTCACCGCACCTTCTACAAATAAGAGGTTCACCACCAGCCAGCAAGTAAGAGTGCTTTGCATAGCTGCGCCCTATGTTTAGTCGACAGAACAGGGCACCGGGTCGTGGTGCTTACATTGTGGCTTGCAATTTTTTTTAATGTGGCTTAATTAAGCAAAAGCTGTTCGATGTTTTATCGTCCCACATACGCTGAAAATGGTTTCTCAGAGTTTCGCTCAAAAAAAGAAAAGAAAAGGTTTAAAGTCTGTTACAGGAATAGCTACATAAGAACGCTTGTGGGAAGAAAAACAACCACTTTGATAGTGAATTTGAAGGAACAGAGCTAGGTATGCAGAGGATGAACGTCAACTCTTTACTTTGCGACAGGGCTCATGACGCAAATAAAAAGCAGTAAAACAGATCACCAGGTATCATCAGACGTGATCCCAGCTTCCGCGTGTGCAAATTCAATATTACTTTACTTCGACGACGATCTCCTTCTTTTATTTGATATCAACGTGGGGCTGAAGCAAATGTCGCAATTTTTTGGCATGGCTCAGTATTTAGAAATGCTGGTGCATGCTCCATACATGAGCCACGATCTCAAAGCTGTGGTTCCAAAATGGGCTCTACGCTAGTTAAGAGCGACGTCACTATGAATGCGTGAGTGCGGCCCCTTAATAGTCGGGTGAGCATGAAATCGCATTATGTGCCCTTCTTTATGACTTTTGTTTTACAGTGCAGTGCTCTGTACTCCCGGCACAAATGTTCATTGATGACTTCCACGTATTTGAGCGCTCAGTCGATTCATAGTGGATGGCGACATTGTTAGGCTTCGTGACAGTAGTTCACATCATTGAGTAGCATCATCAGAGCCTACTAGACAGTACCGGTATTGAGGAAAAAATTGTACTACTTTCTACTTCTACCTTTCTCTGTACTTTCATTTACCCTATAAGAGAAGTAAATGAGATGCGAAAGGCGGGAGGTTAACCGGAATAGAAATATTCAGTTTTCTACCCTACACTGGGAAGGGGTAACAGGAAACCGAAATATAAAGGACTAACTTAGGCCGTTCTGTACATATTGAATCACCAAATTCGGTGCTCCATCCGTCTCCTTATCTAGTGTGTCTTGCTTTGCTACTTGTAATTTCTCCTGTTCGGCTACATAATGACCTGTAATGGACTTGCAAGCTAGTAGTAGATTGTAAGATAAGGTAAATCTGCAGTGCCATACCAGCTAGCTACTAGAGAGCTCGCTGCAAACGGGTTAGCGCTCACAATTCAAAAATTTTGCAGTTAAAGAAAAGGGTGGTAATATAAGCTTGAAGCTCAACGATGACGACTCTAGTTATTGACGATTATTTCAGATGTAAAAATCAGATAATAGCTTTTGTCATAAGTACTAGGCATTGCTGTTTTGTTTGCGCTTTGTCGATACCACGATAGGTAATCACTCGCAGCGTACACACGAGAGTAAGCGAATTTTCTTTTTATGTTTGTGTGTTACGTCAATTGCAGCAAGACTCACGGTCCGCGCAATCTATAGGCTCAGAATATCACAATATCTCAAACTGCTTTACTACCCACTGCATGCATTCTATTAAATACTATGAGAACTGAAATAGGCACAGACACGCAAGCATAAGTAAAAGTTGTTCTAGAAGAAAACAGACACCAATAAACTGCCACCAGGAACTTCCTTTCAATTCTTTTGGGAGGCCCGCTGAAAAGCACTCTCAGCTCCTGTCTCTCGCACACTTCACTGACACAAGAAAGGGCCCCGTAGCGAAAAAAAAAATCAAGAAAGCGTGTCTGTCTTTCTTTTCTTTTCTCAAGAAAAGAAAGAAAGACAGACACGCTTCTGCGTGAATCATTTCGCTTTCTTTCTTTATCTACTGCGATGGTTTCCGTTCGCATTTTCAGGGCATCGAGTTATTCGCGTGCTATCGAGTAAGTGTGAGCACGCAGGCTTCGCATACAAGCCGATCCCAGCAACCCTCGAGCAGTTCTCGGACTTCCCCCCAATACCGCATTCGCGCAAACGTCGACTGCAAGGCACACCAACCCCGCGCACACCGCCAAACCATGGACGCCGATGCAGGCTCCGAAGAAGTGGCAAGCGTACTGGAGCAAACTGGATCCTTCGAGGTGCTAGATTCGAAATGGATATCGAACGTGCCTACCACCCTACACGCTTGAAGAGAGATGGAGCTGAAAAAAAAGAAAAGCCGGCGGAAACTCGCACAACAACATTTTATCAAAGACGAAATAGCGATATAGAAAGGAAAATGAAAGAAGAAACTGCCGAGACGCTTCCGCAGACGTTATACGAACAAAGAAAAGCGACCGGAGAGATTTCCCTGGAGCTGCGAGCGGACCCCCTTTTCTTGCGGTCACCGCTGGCGACGCAATAGAAGGGCACCTCTCGACCCGGAGTGAATCCACGAGGATTGCGGCGAACGGCCACATCACGCCTGTCCGATTGATTACGGTCGGCTACCAGGCAATCGCTCGACGGGCGCAGCGCCTTCGATCTGCCTTCCGCAGTCCTCGAGGCTCTACGTGGAGAGAGTTCCAGCGTTGAATAACTGTCTTATCACCCAGGCTTCTGGTGTTGTACTTACCTGCGTCGCTATTACCACGCGGTGAGGCCAACAATTATTGTCGTGGCTTCCCCACCTGTGTGCCAGTATCCCTGTATATGCTCCACTATACAGGGTTACTGGCACGTACGTAGCATATACAGGGGCACTATTGCGCGCGTGTTAAGAAGGCTTCCACTCGTAAAAAGCCCATCGCATCCTTTCCGCGAACGCTATTCAGTAAAGTGGAAAGTTGGGCTAGTTGGTGAGTGATCATCATACCTTGCTGGTAAAGCAGCGCACTGACACGGCCACAGTGAAGACAAACAGGTTTGTCTTCACTGTTTGTCTTCATTGTGTCCGTGTCAGTGCGCTGCTTCACCAGCAAGGTATGATGATCGCTATTCAGGTTGCTAGCTTCACGTCGAAATAATACGGGGTGATCGTTTTTAGTTTGCCGGATGTTTTTTTTTTTGTAGTCGCCTATGGCCGACTACTTTACTAGCTAGATTACACTACTAGCTGGAGAAATCGAAACCCATGTTCAACAAAATAACAAAACCTGACTAACTAACTTCTTAATTAATTACTTTACGCCACGTACTGCAAGTTAAGAATCGTAGCCGGCGAGTTTGCAAGACGTATCCAGTTGAAGTGAATCTCGTGGATGGCACCGATCTAGAGATATTATTTCCCAACGTGTGGGACGGAAAACATGGATGTTCCAGTTACTTTTGGGCTTCAGTGCATAAAAGAGCGTTTTGGTAAAAAAGTAAGTGGAACAACAATGCATCTTTACCTCGTGTTTCATCGCGTATATCTCCAAACCGGTGTCCGTCTGAAGATTTTGGCCAAGTGGACTCGTTTAGGAAACTCACCAGCTATAATTCAGAAATTGCAACATGTGCCGTAAAGTAATTAAGGAAATGGTAATTGGTGAATTTTTTGTTAGTTAAATATCTGCTTCGATCTCTTTTGCAAATACTGTCCGCTTCTCTGAATAATCCAGTTAAGGAATACAACTACGTTATCTGCAACAGGAGACTTTTTTTTGCTTTTTGAAATTTCGCGAAACTTAAAAATGATCCCCCGTATATTTGCCGCTATAGTCGCTTAGCGGCTCAAAAACAGAAAAAAAAGAAAAAGAAAAAGGAATAACTTCGTGAACGCAGAAGACACTGTTTAGAGGGATACTGAAGAGTGAACCTACACTCATCTAATATTGGTCAGTCAACAATTTGTCAAAAACAGTTTTTTTATTGAATCGGCAAAAAAAGGCTGATCGAAAAAAGAAATTATTCTGTGGTTTTATCTACCACAAACACGATCTGATTATGAGACACGGCATGGTGGGGAACTCCTGATTAATTTTGACCACCTGACCTTCTTAACCTGCCCCCAATGCACGGTGCACAGAAGCAGGCTCATTGGTGCCGCGTCAAGGGAAGCTCGAGCTTCATCGCCTTACGCCTGTGTTAGCCTATGTCACTAATATTACGACCTTTCCGCGTATATGGCTCACTTTAGTGCATAAAAATTTGTTGAGACTTGCCCAGACGAGTCTTTTGCGCATTTCGAATGGATTTCCTTATTTCTAATGAACAGTATCGAGACCGAAGTATAGAGAGAAACAATAGTTAGCGATCGCTATGAGCTTTTCGTCAGTAGCACCCGCCATAAAGTAAAGGCAGCTCACTATGAATGTCGAGGTACCAGTACGCACCCGATGTGAATACTTCACGCACGATGTCGAGGAAACACTACGTATGGACTAATTGTACTGTTCGCTGCCACAGGACGGTAGAGTTCTTCCTCACTGAAAACATTTGCGTAATACTCCACGGCGGTATGTCGCATTGCTTACGTGTTAAAGCACTTTCGAAAGCACGCCAAGGCGCAGTGAAGGCGCTTTTAGTACGTGTTTCAATCCGTTTTAATCTACCCGTGCCAGATGAGCGCTATGGCCGAGTGAACGTCATTGAAAAAGCGTCAGGTGATGTATTTTCCCCGGCATTATTGTGACCGATATAGCACCCTCGGAGCGGCTTATTAGCTCTGGCTACGCCTCCACCGCTTTCTCTAATTAATTACGCCACCACGCGTACATTGCGTAACGTGAGTGTTTAGATCAAGTGGGTGAATCATACGTGCCACCGAAGGCACGGAGCGCTAGCATTTGTCTGGCCGAGGCGCCGCCATGTGTCGTATCTTGGAAGATTACGGTCCTGCTGAGGCTTTAAATAGGCTATCTCCACTTAAAGGCGTTCGCTTCCTTTTTAGAAACTATGAGCGAACGTCTCCATCGCCCAAAACAGTTTCGAACGCCGGATGACTTGAGCGGGTATTAAAGAGGTGCAAATTCTCGCGAAAACTGCCAGAATTGCTTTAAATGATTTCACGATGCCAAGTTATGAAGCACCACCGGGTTAAATAACGTAGCGAGCAGATACACCGACCTCTTAAATTACCTTCTTCGATCACTGGTATTCACTGCAAGCATTCATCTTCCTATGAACTTCTATCTTGTATGAAGAAGCCGGTGATATACGAAGGTCACCCGGCTCGCGCTGAATAATGAAACTGGAGGCCGACGGTTGCAGTAGTATATCACGGTAGAGCAGACGGACGCCTCCCCCCCCTCTCCCCCTCCTCCCCCCCTGGAAAGTCAAGCCTAATTTCGTGACCAGAATATCGCGCCACGCTCGACTAGTTTGCGGCGTTCTTCCACGGCTAACCGCGCGCGCCCGAACCCACTTGCCGGCCGCAGTCGTCAATCGTGGCCGCGCGTTCAATTTCGCTCGCCGCCGCTTCCCCGAGGGACACCGGAGCGCTTCGTATTCTTTGCCCTGCTCGTCTATATGGCATTTTGCTGTCTTTTCCCTGCGCCCACTATTTCAGGGATCGCCATTCCGGATCCACGCCACGCTTTTTCACACAGATCTTCTTGTCGATGCCTTCAGCTTCCGACATTTCGTCTCGGGTTGCATGGTCATGAGGTGCTTTATCGTGAACTTTTTCGTGGTTGTTTTTTTACTAAAGACGTTTCTGCTACGCATACCCGAGATTCATGTTCTTTATTCTTCAATTTACAGCAGGAACTGCAGGAAGTTTCGCAATTTGATCACTCAAACTCTAGAGCGAGTCAGTTTGCACCGAGCACTGATTTGGATACGTCTGAAACCCTTGTCGCTATTGGCGTTATGATTCTTATACGCCTCTGTTTAGGCGCTCTCATACTGCGCACTAACAACTTTTCGTCAGTATATTTTTGATGAGAGTCAACTATTTAGCATGGTTTTTTTGTAGTGGTTTTCTTTTGAGTTGTGAACCGATGGACTACCGAACAAACATGGGAATACGTAAACGCAAGCACACACTGGCATGACAGTTCTAGAATCGGTTTATCCTCTGCTCTCCTCTACTCCCTCCTCCCTTTCTTATTGTCCGTTCCAGTACCTATTCGTTATTTATTTATACTTTTCATGACGAGTTGTTTGAAGTTGGACTGTCAGGAATAGGCTATTCTGTCCAAACAGATGACGAATGTAGCCGGCTTTTGTTTGCCTCACATTTTGTTCTTTTTTTATGTTGGTTGCACACTCGATCCAGAAATGATGGTAGGACGTGTATGAAACAATAAAGAGCACACATATGAAACTGATCAAATCGAAACCCAGTCTCGAGCTCCAGGAATCCTGGAGCGCTGAAACTAAGTGACCACTCTATCCTTCTTTTCTTTTTCTCATTTTAGAGTAGCTCACGCACTATTTGGCCATGTTTTTGTATTTGCCCGCATGTTTGACAACAGGGTTGCTTCGAAACATTGATAAAAGGGAGCATTCCCTCAAAATGAAATATGATAAATGGTTGGCTCTCATTTCTTCGGACCATCGGGACTCTAATCGCTTTGTGACAACAGGCGCAGGCGAAATGTAGTAGTTACCATAATAGCAGTATTTCCAGCGAAGAGTTGAAATTATCAACAACTTGAGTTGTTATAAAGTACTCAACCTATTGGCGACAGCTCGGTTTTTCGTGCCGAAGAAAATAAAACATTATATAATAATAATTAATTGAATGTATAATTCGAAACTAGTTAAACTTGACCATGAGTGAATACGGTTTTTCAGTTCTCAAAGCATATCTATAGATTAGGCATATCAAAATTATATATGCTGTTGGCTTCTGAATATCCGTTCGAAGCGATCCGACAAAATGCATTGGCCTTGTACTTCCCAGAAGCTTCCCCACCCGCGGCGGCACAAAGCCATCGAATGTACAAATGTTTTCTGTGGTATATTTTGCGGAAAAATATATCGAAACTGGTTGTACATTGAAACTCGTACCAATTGTACATGGTTTCAGCCCTGATAGACGTAGCTGCTGAAATTTGTTTTCTGCAGTAGTACGCTGGCTTATAATGCGGATATTTTATGCAGTTTGAGGAATATCTAATTAATATGAATGTTTCTGCTACACGACACCTATTATCTCTCCCGAAGTAAAAAAGAAAGAGGCTCCAAAGCTCGATATGTTCTGCATAGTTTATAAATAGTATACAAAGTTGTCGTTGAAACGCACTTCCAAACAAAGGAATCGCGACTGCGATGACTGACTTGCTTCCCTTCCTATTATCACATGGCTTGCCCCGAACTTCATGTCAATCATGTCATGACAGCATGTCATGTCCTTCCTGTCATAATACACACATTAAAGCGTAAGCCTTTGGTGGTTTATGAGTGTCCGTGGCAGCCCGTGGTGGACGCAGGAAAGTGGTGATCACCAGCGAGGGGAGCAAGGAGAGGAGGCCCCATGCCAGTAGTGTTGTGCGAGTGGGCGCGTGCGAGAGCACGGGCATGCGCGTGGGGGTGCGCACACATCGGTGACAAACCTTGCAGCCAATGACTGTGATCGCATCCCATGCTCGCGGCCATGGCGGCGTCCGTTCGCAGAACAGTTCAGACAACAGCAACAGAGGAAGTTATAGATAGGATTTTGCCTATCGCAGTTTAGATCAGCAAAGTGCCCATAGATCTTTATTAGGTCATGGATGCACTTCATAACATGTCATCCATGTAATCCTTGTCATGTTGTTCATGTCATGCGTGTCATACGTATTCTCACATGATGCAGTTGCAGAAATGACCATGAAAGCATCAAGGCGGCTTAAGAGTACGGACGGACGGACGGACGGACGAGTGGGCGGGCGGGCGGGCGGGCAGGCAGGCAGGCAGGCAGGCAGGCAGGCAGGCAGGCAGGCAGGCAGGCAGGCAGGCAGGCAGGGCAGGGCAGGGCAGGGCAGGGCAGGGCAGGGTGGGCAAGTGGGTGGGCGGGCAGACAGACTCAACATGTCTAAAGTAGGCAAAAATACTTCGCTTTAGTTTAGCTTGGGGCAG
Source organism: Dermacentor albipictus (assembly GCF_038994185.2). Classification (NCBI taxonomy): domain Eukaryota; kingdom Metazoa; phylum Arthropoda; class Arachnida; order Ixodida; family Ixodidae; genus Dermacentor; species Dermacentor albipictus. Next base: position 320,288,847 of record NC_091821.1, on the reverse strand, counting down.
AAGCGTATGAAGCTATAAGTTCGGCTTCTGCATGTGCACTGAGTGGCTTTACCGCATAGCGCTGGAACAATACATGGCAGAAGTATGCGCTACTATCTTCCACTTGGGAGAATATACAGGAGTACTTGTAAACGCCTGTATGAGAGCACAGCTGCCGATAACTAATGGAAGTGGAATAGCTAGAATACCCTGAAATCACAATTTGCGATTATTGAGATGATCACACGGCCATTGCATCATATGCAAGTTCAGAACTTGGTTCACATATATCTGCAGTAGTCAATGATTAATTCTAAGGTAGTATCGCATTATATATTCCAATAATTAGGAATTCGCTTTAGTTTGGGGTCAAATCTGACTTCCCTGTTCAAACAAATGTAAAACGTGCAAGTGCGTTTTACATGTATCCTCTGCCCATGTCGCCATTGCCCAGATTTGAATGAAATTTGTTGCATCTGAGAGACGAGGTTACATTCTAGTGACTCTAGTAAGCAGAATATTGACTTGGGTTCCGGTATTTTGACTACAAATTCGGGACGATTAGTAAGTTTTAAAATATTGAAGCGCGTAGTTCAAATAAGTGTGATGCTGCGCTGCACTAAAAAAGATATTGCAGTTCTGTAAACGCTTCCATTAGAGCATCCACAGCAGACAACTCTGATATATGAGCTTATACTTTACGTGAAAGTGTTACGTGTAAGGGAGCTTCGTTAATGTCACACTCACAAATTACGATACACTTCAGAGCGGCACATAATACATAAATTTTGTCTGCTTTAAATGCAATATCAAGTGCAATTTACAAAATCGCAATATTTCTGAATTACAGAATTATAAACTTAGTACTTCAGATTTCTGAAAAATTACATAATTTTCGACAAGAAAAAATCTAAAAAAATGACAGCCCAAATACAAAATCGCCCAGCTATCATCACTAGCTTTTCTTTTTTTTCTTTTGGATGCAGCAATTCTAATCAACATCGATTTACTGGTTGATGAGAAAAACGATTTCGGCCTTCCCATGTTTTTAGATACGAGCTGCTCAGCTTAACCTTCAAATCATGTTACTTTATTTATTTTTCTTCCAAAGAACATTTGGAAGGAGGCCCGAACAAAAAGTGGAAGCTAGTCCACTTGACGAGAGTTCGGTCCCCCTTTTACAAGGCACAGCGTAGGTGACAAAAAGACAAGCAAATAACAAATCAAGTGTACAGAACAAGATCATAATAACTAGTGCAGATAACACAGGCGTGCAAATAAGAAGAAGCATAATCTTATCAACATATAACTAAATTTTCAATTTCTTTTGAAGATATTATTCGACATGTACAAAACATGTGCGAGTCTTGCTCTACTTCTATTTTCTATCATTAGTGTCTGTTTGTGTAGATAATGTATTAGCACAGAAAGACAACAGCGAAGCATTTGCTCACCATAGGATGTTCCCGAAAACGGTATTTGCCAAGGTTCCATGCTACGAGTGTGGTATACCGGCATCCGATTTGTCAGATCTGCAAGGGAAGCTAATAAATTTCCAGGATTGTTGATGCTTCGTTTATATCTTATCGCCAGATGATAGGAGAAAAGATTCCGAGTAGAAACTAAATTAAAACGATGTAAAGTGGTTCAGTATGAGCGTGGTAATCTGCATTGGCTATATGCCGAAGAGCTTTCTTTTGGATTACGAGTATGCGATTTAAGTTCTTTGTTGTGGTTTTCCCGCCGACAAGGACACAGTAATTAAGATGAGCTTCCTTTTTAAGTGCTTACCTAGGTAATTTCTGTGGTGACTGCACCCTTTGATAGAAACAACTAATAATAGGGAGCTCTAGCTTCTCCGTAAACATGCCATCATTTAAGAAATACTTAGTTCCTGGAGACACAAGGTTGAGCGGCGAGGTTCATGACGCCACCTTGTGGCGCAGAGTTTAAGCAGAGATGACGCAGAGATGCTACTATAGGAACCTGGCATATTATATTTAGATGGTGGTGTAAAGCGTCGCAAGCGGCACAATTGTTAACATGCAGCCTTTTTTTTTTCACTTAATTTTGACAAGAGCACCCATGTAACACGAAACCGTCTCTAAGCTGTTATAGTTGAGCAAAGTCTCACAGGATTTCGCTACGAAAGCCGAGCGATTTGAAGGCAGAATAAATATGAGCTTGTGCTTGGAGTCTGGACAGGAGCAATAGCGCAAGCGCTAACGTTCGCAAATGATATTTTGTGCTTTAGATCAGACATCGTGTCGGGCTTGGATGTTTACCAATTATCGGTAGGCCAGTTGGATTTGGGGGTCCGCGTTAAAACTACAAATGCGGCAGTACGAGGGGACATAAGTTGGGCCGTAATTACATATTATGTTATGTTGGTGACATAATGAAATATTGAAGTGCAAATATTCTTACCTCGAAAAAGCATGGATACAGAATGGAGGAAAGGGGTCATGAAAGCTGGCAAATAAGTACAGGGTACTTGAAAGTGTATATAGACAACCAGGAGTCATAAAAAATAACTGAGTGAAACAGACTGTAAATTGAATGCAAAGGATGGAAACAAACAAGACCATGGTGATATACAAGTATAGGAAAATATAAATAAAAAAGGGAAGTCTGCACGATAAAAGAAATGGCAATGCCTCGCTATTTTAGGCTCGAGCTGGTTGCCCAAGGACAAAAACATGCCGAAACAAATATTCGCGACAAGGTGAGGCCCGCTCCGGCAAACATCCGGAGGCCACTCGACCCATCCTAATGGAATGTAAACATTCACTCAACGTAAACGTCCACCTTCAAGGAGCGCTGGGATTCAAAGCGGGTGGAAGTAATAATCGGTCAGCCGTCGATGTAAAAAAGATACATTTAGAATACTGGCGAAAAAAAAAAACATGAAAGAGATTTATATTACCGCATCTGTTTCAGGCATAGGTAACTGTACAAGGTCGATATAGAGGTTGAAGAAGGAAAGAATAATATAAGAAAATGTGGGCAAAATGCTAGACCGATAGGCATGTATAGATTACAGGATTAGTTCCAGTAAGCTAGGTGACTGTTCATCACCACCTCGTTTCAAATGGAATGCCAATGAATCATCATCTGTATTTCACGTCACAGGTAACTCAGTGCTCCGTCAAATCTTTTTCTGTAGTCGGCACTACACACGCATACTTTTTGTTGTTAATATGTATTCAACTCCGTGCAACATTTTCTTTTCCCCATAGATCACCTTACCTTTTTTAATCCTAAATTTCGGGAGGCTAGATAGACGTTAGACTAACCCGGTGGGTAATGCTATCAGATTGTTCAATTTTCACAGGAAATATAGAAGTGAACTTTACTCAGCCGCAGTGACTCAGTCACAAGTGTAAGGGGCACGCAAAGTGAGATATTTCTATGCTCTTCAGAAATTAAGAGGTTCAAGCAGCCATGTGAATAGCTGTCAATATACCATTTTTCATTTACATTATACCATTGTACAATCCTATTTTTTATATTTGTAAGGTTCAATTTCACAGAAACGGACGGCATAGCACATACTATGATTTATATTTCAAGAAATACAAGTAACAAGGTACCCGAGCATTATAGAGACCTGGAATGCTTATACATGTAAGAATCATATTCTCGCGCACATCAGCTTTAGCCAAGCTTAATAGCAAACACAGCAGCTATAAGCGACTACCTAACATTTAAAAATAGCGAGATTATGTCAAAGTTCCGTTCGCACTATAGCTGTCATTCGGCTTACGCATAGGGATGCAAGTGCGCTGAGCCCATGTGCAGTCGAATCGGTACTTGTTAGAAGTCGTTCCACACCGCAATATCTTTATAGACAACCAGGGACTGGACCCGCCCCTTAATCAGTGCCGCACGTAATCCCCGAACATTAAAACCGAGCTAGTGAAGGCTCGAAGCTAAAGGGCTGCGAATTCATATCTAATAAGGAGATAGTGATAGGTGTCAAGGTGATCACTAAAATGTCCGTGGCTTGAACTTAGAGGCACCGTCCTTATCGATACTCAGTGATAGATCTGCTGTCAAGAAAATTTAATGTTACTCTTCCATTCTTCCCTTCATTCCTCCGCAGACTTGTCTGTGGCTTAATAGTCGCTGATGGTGACCAGACCATTTGGGTTCTCACTTTCAATCAACAGTCAAAATGTATAATATTTGCAATAGTAATTTGTAAATAAACGAGCTGTTTCACGATTTCAAACGCCTAAACACCTTCTGCACTGGCACCAGTTGAAATATGGAGACGCCGTGCGGTCAGCATACACGTGAACTAAGCGTGCATGATGCTCGGGCTAACTTTAAATATCGACGTACCACATCCCTGATATGCGCAAACAGTTCTCCGTCCGAACAGACTGAGAGCGTTAACCACAAAGCTGCGTATGCACGAAAGGAAATTCCCGGACCTTCACAGGTGCTCTTCTCATGACTCGGTCGCACGCCAACCATGTCCTCGCGGTGGGAGCGCGAGCACGTGCAATAAAGCGTAGCCATGGCAACCACGACAACAACAGCTGGGATGAAAGAAACACAGGGAAAGCGGGAAAGAACAGCAAAACCGCCAGTAACGTGGACAACAGAAGAAACAAGGAATTATGGCTTTCGCGTCGCCACCGCTTAACGACTGGGCAGCGGTCAGCATAATGGGGGACTGCGGGGTTAAAGCAGCCGTGCGCTCCATAAACAACGGTGCAGTCCCCATTGCTGCTGTGCGGCCAGCGGATATTTACGAGTCGGGTCATTAAAGCGACGTCCGCGGGTCATTCCTCTGCGGTGTTTATCGCGAGGCTGCAGAGCTGCCTGCGTCCATGTCGTAACGGGCTTTTCCCGTCTCTTCAGACGCGTCCCGGTCGTCATGGCGACTCATCTCAAGGTTTCAGCATCCCTACCTCTACCGCTCCCGCGCCGTAGCAAATACGTGTTCGCAAAACTGCGAGCTTATTACGGTATATTTGGCGGCCTCAATTTTCCTCCGGTCTGTGGCAAGCAGCTTATATATAAATCTCTCGTCCCGCAAACACAGACCTCGGGTAGGAATCCCGGATTATCTGCCAATTCCGAGCGAGTGTGTCCTTTGCGCCGTCATTCCGAGGCGAACGCATACATCATTTTCCTGGAAACTTGTTGCCGTGGGAATAGTGCGCTCACAAACGCCCAAAGGCCCAATGCGCTTCCACGAACTGCTAATATGCAAACGGTCTTCAGTTTGTTGAATAGAAAAAAAATATATTTGGAACTGCAGGTAATTAAACTATGCACAGGCTATCGCGCTCTCAGTTTCCATGAGCATTTCTCCTCGCGACTAGTACGGTTTCTTGCAGACTAAAAACACGTAAAGTATCATTGAGACAATTTATCATCGATTAAATTGATTATTTGAATATAAGGCACTATGCACGATATTTCTCTAGGTTTGATAGCGTCAACCAGTCTTTCACGTGCGAGACTTTCAAATAAGGGATTCAGGGGACACTTCTAGCTGAGTCCCTTCTTGAGGGATTTATTTATTTATTTATTTATTTATTTGTTTATTTATGCCAATAATACCAGTCTCACTCTGAAACTCCGGCAGGCGGGCATATGATTGCATGATGAAGAAGTTATGTAATGAAGAATAAAGCGTGTACATATTTATAACAATAATGCTTTCCACATAGTATAGACCCTTTTCGTGGAGTTTTTTGCCATAGAAGAACGAGATGGCACTTTCCGCGGCGTGCCCAATGTCGCCCCGGGCTAAAGCGCACGAATGCGAAAGCATCATCGCTTCCACCATGCTACTGTGCGATAGACTGTCGGAAGCGCAACTGAGCGATCGCTTGCGCGCTGTGCTCCATTTACGCTGCCACATGTGGAATGGTAGTAGAAAGACGTGTGCAGTGGTTGGCTTCAAATATAGTGACTGGCTCATTGAGGAATGGAATGAATCTGCATGGACAATTTCACGGAACGCTGCTAAACAAGGGCTGCCTATGTCAGCGGGTCTTGGCGATGCGCCGTTTTTCTCGGGGATAAAAAACTACTGACTCCTCAGGCAGCGTAATATCCCTAATTGCCAAAGAACGTACTTCAAACCCGGCACATCTGCGACAGTGAGCACCACTCGTTACACAGCGACAAAGGAAGTAGCACTGCTTAATGACATAGTAAAATTACCGCATGTTATCTGCACACATTCACTCCGACTCACACACAAACTTAGGCCCATTCTGTCGCGCACGCGAAAACGAGTGAATGGGCGCATACTTGAATGAGTGCGCCTACGCTTGGGTGACATACTACACCGACAGCGCACGATTGTTCGAAGCTCAGTGCTTGTCATTAGTGTGACTAATGATAATACGCATTTGCTACATGCTAATACAAAGTACACAACATCTAAGTTCTAAGCCTGGTGCGTGGCAGGAACAAATTTACCCCAACTGAGCACACCCCCGCGCACCTCACATCGCACGACAAGTGGCAAGGTATACGATGCTAATTATGCTGATGATGGTGATTTATTGGCATTCCCTTTGAAGCGTGGCGGTGACATAGTCACCGAACCAGCTTGATTCAATCAGGTACACAATATATGTTGTTTCTCCTATGGATCGGTGCTCTTACTGTTTCGTGATTTTTGTGATTTTTGTGTATTCCGGGGATCATCGCTCTCCTGCGGGTGGCGATGGATCCTGACTCCGTTGTACGTAGTCCCGACATTGCCTTCAACGTCGGCTGCAAGGAACCGGAACAGCCGAAATGATGACACCACCAGTGACAGCACTGAACATGGCAAGTAGCGATGACAGCGACGACGACTTCGTCCCTGTGGCGAAGCGCATTGTGAAGAGGAGGATCCTCGGCGAGTCTTTGCCAGGAAGTACGGCAACAGTGAAGGCTTCCTGCGGTCCGCCACGCCACACTATAATATTTGTTCCCATTGATTCTTCGGGCAACCTGAGAAGCATGAATCGGCAAGTCATCTTGGCACGACTTGAAGCTTTCGTGCCGAATGAGATAAAAGACATTCGACTTAACCCACGTAAGAACGTCCTAGCCATAGACGTTGAGCACTCGGTCGCTTTACCTACACTGCGAACTATTATGGAGCTTGGTGACATCAGAGTCCATGCTTGCATCGCACAGGACAGAGACACGACTATGGGCATAATTTTTGATGTTGACGTCTCTATACCGAATGCTGACCTTCCTGTCCTGGTCAAACCAACTATTGACGCTATGAACATACTGCAAGTATGCCGAATAGGCAACTTACTTTGTGTCAACCTTTCTTTAAGGGCGACAGTCTTACATCAAAGGTTAAGGTTGGTCTTTTTCGTCATGTCATTCGAGCCTATATTCCGAAGCCCCTTCAATGCCACAAGTGTATGAGAATGGGCCACGTGATTGGCGTGTGTAACAACAAGCCAGCTTGCCCGCGCTGCGCCGGACCTCACACAGCAGTCTTGCAAGGCGACTACCCTGGACTTCTGAATAACCCAACTTCAGTTGTGATAGTGCCGCTTATATTCGTTTATAAGAAACTGTGCTCTACTGCTTCATGGAGTTAGTATAATATATTATTACCTAATATGAACTCAGGACAGGCCGTTCAAGTGAGCTGAAGCTAATAGCACACTAAGAACTTTTGAATCACCAAGGTGTTTTGTAGCTAGGCACCTAGGGAGGACTTTCTCTGGTGTTGTGGTCTACTCCCGTTTTCAATGGTTATGCATATAACTCAGATACTGTGATGGTCCAATCGGTTGTCGTTGTTTCCCAAGTTGCTTCTTCCGTCATACTGACTTTGATCGTCTTTATGTGTACTGGTGCAAGGTACTGAATCACATTTTCTTGTGCTAGAACTCTGTCTTTTCTTAAAAACATTCTCTCGCGCTATTTCTAGATATTTCTTTAATACTAGTCCGGTAAGTCACTGGTTAAAGTCATGGTTTCAGTGTCCCCCATAGCCTCCTTATTTTTCTTTTCGTACATTTCTTTTTCGTGCACTTGTGTCACATGCGTCATACAAGTGAAATTGTTTTAATGGGATTCATTTTCTTTGTGTGATATGCGCAAAGTCTAGTTTTAAAAACAACGAAGAAAATTATTAGATGGACCAGAAGGCACGAGTTCTGATTGTTATATACCCGCCTGCCTCTTCCCGTGAAAGAGATATCGCAAAACGTCTCGAGTTTTTATGCATATTTTATGCCCGCACGCCCACTTGCGCTGTGCTTTCTTGGAACAACACCAGCGGCGCGTATATGGGCCGCAGCCTCCCACATGTTTCCATTCCAAAGTGGCGCGTCGGCGTTACAAAACGGGTCCAAGAATGACGTTTCGCGGGATGAGGCATCTTTTGTTCCCGTTCATATTTCGCAGGGAGAAACAATAAAAAAACATGAAAAAAGAAACGAAAGCGTTAAAGCTTGGACGTGCAGAATGTTCTCACATAAATGGCATTTAAGCGCAGCTGTCGCTCTCTCCTGCTTCGCCCGCACTCCCAAAAAGGCGCAAGACCAGTATAAGTACGCGAGAAATTTCAATGCCCTTCGGTAATTTCACAAGGAAGCAAGACGGCAAATTCTTGCCCGTGTTACGAAACGGCGGAATCGGAATAAGTAATGCGCCGTCCTGTCACCGCCCGGCAAAGTGCGCACTTCAGCAACCTTTCTTGTTTTCCATTCCTCGGCCCCATTTTAATCTTGGCCTTCTTGGGTGCTCTGGGCGCCGTCTTAGGTGCGTGGCTGCTTCTTTCGTTTATCTTTACAGAACGCTGCGCTTACCTTCCAGTTTTGCATTGGTTTTAACCACAGCTATGACCTCGTGGCCGGCGAGAGCACCATCTTGGCGTATAGTGGGCGTTGAGGGGCGCGTTGGCTTGCTGACCTGTAATGACTCAAATGGCGATATTATCACGCGTATATTGTTTTGTCTTTTGACGGCGTGCATTTTTTTTCACCAAATTATCGCTGCTACCAAGATATCGCTTGGCGCACAACACGCATACTGTATTCGAAATTTATTTAATGTTGCCGTCGATTCTATTGTGAAAGAGCCTCGTTTAGAATCAGATTGTGCACGCGACGTGAATACTCTCGTAGATATTCTCGAATGCACGTGAGCACCAGACATTTCTGCGGGGCGCCGTATCGCATGCATAAATAACACACGGCATTCACCCCTGAGATCAGATTCGACGACGGGCCGCTGTGCGATTCGAACGTTGCCTGCAGTGCAACGCTCGAATGGCGCCCTATTGGCTCCTTTCTATCTGCTTTGTCTCTCCTGCGTACCAAGGTAACGTAATACTGGGTCGCACGTCAACTAGCTCCATGCCCATGCCCACGACCTTGTGCGAATACACGTAATCTGGGGACATGCCGATGAGACATTAAATCCGGGCCTGAGCTTAATTTTGCGTGCTAAGCACCGCTTCCGGTAACCAACGCGTGTGGTTCGCGCCGTTCGATTACGTCAGCAGCTATTTAGCATTGCGATGTGACTTTTTGTCTGCCCACTTTATTAAGCCCGCTTGTGAAAGATCAATCATAATTTTGCTGCCGTCGATCTCATGGCACCCCTCCTGCGAGAACGGCAGCGTTACAGCATTGCGAGAGCGTCGTTGAAACAGCAAGGCTCGGGATCGAACTATATGGCGTTCCCTAATTACTAAATCTGAAGCGCGAAGACAAGACTGGGTAGTAATTAAAGTCTACCGATTGTGAAAGCAGCACCTCCGCTGCTCAGCGAAAAGTGCCGTACGTAAAATGGCGACTGACGCTTAACTGGTCCGTCTACGTGCTATATGGCGCTTGACATGTTGAATACTTGTATTCTTCATACCAAAGTGTGCAAAAAGACAGGTTCAGTATAGACCAGAACCCTATAGCCTCGCACCCAGACTAACCGAACGCATACTCTCGCAACCGGGTTGCCCGGTCGACCGGCGCCATTTTGTACTGGGCTGCCAAAGTGTGTTCGCCGGCGACCGGTAGACATGGCACGCGTTAGCTCTAAGACTCCAAAGTGCGGAAATGTGCCCGTTCACGCGGATCCAAAGTACAAGAAGTCATCCAGGCATCGTTGCGTCGTGTTTGGATGCCAAAAGAACCAGCGCAAAAGGAGCAAGTTGCTTAGCGCTGTTTGCGAAGAGCACAGCACACGTAGGGAATCATGCCGGTGCGGTGTTTTCAGCCTGCACCGATTTCCATCCGCAACGAAGAATGACAAGTTGCGCCACCTGTGGATAGCTGCAGTGAATAGGAAGAACTACCAACCCAGTGAAAATGCACGAGTGAGTATTCGATTTGTGTATATTTTGGTGCCACGTTCAACTTTGTGCCCTACGAACGTAATATGTGTAACACGCAGGTTTGCTCTGAGCACTTTCTGGACAAGCCCACAGAGCAGAATCCCGCGCCGGTGCTTCGCCTTGGCTATAACAAGAAGGCAAGCTTTTTCGTGTTTTCAGTAATGCAGAGCCCTCGACAGTTAAGCGGAGCAGTTGAGTTTGTGGTTAGCGGTACTTGCAGCTGGTGGACGGCATGACCATTAAGCGTGAACGACAAGTTGTAGGCAATAGAATGTTGCCCTGCTGGTGAGCGTTATTGCTATGAAAGTAAACCGAAGTCTGCTTGTCACGTAGCACGCGTCCACGAAAACGTAAACGACGACTGCTCGCCGCCGAAGGTGTTCTTGCAGCGCGCCTGTCTTTACAAGCTGGTGTTGCAGGTGTCATTCGTAACGAATTCATTTGAGCCTCCTGAGCTCTAAACTGCGTGCGGGCTGTTATGCGGGGCAAAGCGCAAGATTTTTCCGTTCTTATAGCGAGGAAAATAAGGTGGTTAATTATTGTTGTATTTTGTAACAAGATTTTGCTCGTTCTCGCCAATTTTTTTTACTGTTTTTTTTTAAGGGAGCGCCAACAATTTGATATAGCCTCGCACGAGCGAAACAGGTCTGATAGCAGGTAGCTGCAGCTGGTGGGGCTAATTTCTTGGAATGCAGGCGCGGTTGTTGTCTTGTACCAAAGGGGTCCCTGATGATGCAGCTTTAAGTAGGTATGGTATTTTTATGTGCTCTGTCATGGTTTGTGCAACAACTGTACAACACCTGCAGCTGTCATGCTCACCCTGTTATAGGGGCTTTGACTGCACACGTAGTTTAACATTATAACTACTGTAGTTCCTCATTTTCTAATGAGTGCAGGTTTAGCATCATATATGCTGCTTGTTCGAGTGCTGTCGGCTTGTGTTCTGAATGTTGTACGATAAATTGCACGATACAATTGGCCTGGCGTATTTTCTATTTCATTTTGAGAGGACTTTATATCTTCGCAACAGTGATGGCATGGGAAAGAACTAAAGCCCTTCTTACTATAACATGTATTTTGTTTTCAATGTGCAGGTGGTGAAGGGCAGGCGTCTGCTAATCAGGCAGGCTATAAGTCCATTCAAACGACCTCACCAGTTGGCTGCCAAACGCGACCAACCCAGTAGTGACCATGACAAACAAGACCAAACTGAAAGTGCACAGGACAATGTTCTGCATGCTTTAATAATATATGGCACCAACACAGTGCTGTATATTCCTTCACAGGTTACGTGCCAAAAATGCGGAGATATTACAGCTGACACGTGTTCTAGCATATAGCGTGCGGTTTGTACAAACGTAATAGCGTACTTGCCCGATGTATTCGCTTCTGCAGTCTGTACAGCACTCAGTGTGGCGATTGCGGACTTGCATGAGGTCTTGAAGTTTGATTGGATCGAGGCAGCGGAAATGACAGGTTAGAAGAAACGCGAAACACGCCTTCCGCTCAGCTAAAAAGCCCAAGTTTCACTTTTGCGCCGGGTCGCATCTCCCGACGTGGCAGCCCAGACCTGCTACTTCGCTGCGCTTAGGATAGTTGGCGCGACCAGCGCTTATCAATATGGCGGCGCGCTTGGAATTCACGGTGTTCTGGTGTATATGAAGCAAGTAGAGGAGAAGCGTTCGTTGGGTGGCGAGAGTTTTCAAGTACTTATATCACTGCGATGTATATGTGTTGGCTGAAGAAGAACATGGTGGCTCGCTAGCTAATGAGGAGGTCGAAGCGCAGCGCGAAATTCCCAGGTTACATTGAAAGACAATATAGATTTCGATATGAAATGCTGAAGAATATAGAACGCAAGGTAAACGGCCATTCATACGGATGGGTAAATAAAACATTAAGAAATGTTTTGATGATTCTAAGGGTGGCATTGCTTCACGATATTGAGGCTACGAAAGTGCCCTTGAGAGTCCCATAGGTAGGCAAGGGGAAGGAGGGAGGAGGCATGGGAAAGGGGGGTTACAGTCAGTGTACATAACATTTAAATGAATTCTGGATTTGACACGCTGAAGTGTCGCATTGGGCGGTAGTAGGACATGAAGAACGCCGGGATAAATCATTTCGGACAGTTTTAACCGCCTGACATTCTTTAGCGTGCGCCCAGAGCAAGGTACACGAGTATTTTCAGCGTTCCACCTGCATCGGAATGATGCCCCCATGGCCTAGAATCGAACACTCCACCTCGTATTGAGCAACGTAACATCTATAGCCACCAAATCACTGCGGCATATACTTAAACAGAGTAACTCCCTTCAGCCCTAAGAGGACGAGGTAAACACAGCGATCAGCGAAGCTTTATAATAAATTATTCTTAAAAAGCTCATCGCAAGCGCAAGTACCCTTACTGATTGCAAGAGCGTGCGACAAAGCTACGTTACACTCAATTGCATATTGTTCATACCGGGAATAATAAAAACGGTATTCCCTGTTGCGATCGAACTATAATTTTTTGTGTAATGTATTTTATTGCTTTGAGTGACGCGCTTCTTAGCGCGAAACGAATGTCGATTAATATACACGCTCTGGATGATGTTGAAAGTCGTTTCCGATACACGCACGCACGCACGCACGCACGCACGCACGCACGCACACACACACACACACACACACACACACACACACACACACGCACACACACACGCACACACGCACACACGCACGCACGCACGCACACACACACACACGCACACACACACACACACGCATGCACGCACGCACTATAATCCCTACGTAAGTAAAGTGTCACAGTACAAAGAGAAAAAGAAATGGGTATAAAAATAAATATATCAAATGCAAATAACCAGAAGCTTTCACATCTGCTTAAAGTGAAAGAAACACTCTTCGTGCTTTTATTCCACCATAATATACAACGAACTTAATATAAGCTGCTAATCTGTACAAATATATTGCAATATATGGCATGTGACAAGTACGAGTTGTGTCTGCTCAAGCTGAAATAGTTGAGCTCAAAGCAATGCCCGTAAAATATCCCAAGCTCGGAAAAGTTGTTGTGATATTAAATTGAAACGTTTCATAAAAATATTTTTACGCCGTGTTAAACCACCGAGTTGACACTTATTTCCAAGAACCTCTCCGTACGTATCTTATAATATGTATCTGCATGCTTCGTTTTTCTATCCAACAGTTCCTGCTGCACCGGTCAGGGAAACAAATTTCCTTACTTGCACAAAATTCCAGCCGAGAAAAGTAAAAAAGAAAACGGTGAATGGGGTCGTTAACAATGAATCTCAAAGTCCTTCACTCTAGTGCGGCGAACTCTAAAATTTGTCCACCATTGCAAAAACCCGCTGAGAATATAGCGTGCCCTTTTCACCTGGTATAATCCCGATCACGGCAGAACAGCGAACTGCGCCAGAGGCAAGCAAGCGGAAGGGCGTGAAAGTTTCAGGACGAAATGGAAGGCGAGGGGACGTACGGAAACGAACGGGCTTTACGCAAATCAGGAATGGTTCAGAGACGCGAAGGAGGGAGGAATCGAGCAATAGGGGGCGATTAGACTCGCACTAAAAGGATGCAGCATTGCGCGAGCTATGTAGTGAACGCGTGCTCCCATTCGAGGTCATGATGTCGAAGCTTCCAAGAGCAAGTTACAAATCGTGCATGGTTGACGTCTTGTTCATGATGCCTTTGACAGTCCCAATCGACCCGGAGTACAAGCAGACAAAAACGAATACCCTGTCTTGCCTGTACGTAGACAGCTTTCCGAAGTCGCTTCTAATGAGTCGGCGTCAGCTGTAGTTGCCACAGCGCTGCACGATTTTAATGCGACTAGGGAATATAGCCGCTTGGGGCTCTCGTTCTGTCCTTTTCGTTCTCTTGCACCGCCCCGTCACCGTAAGCGCGTCGCCGATGCCCAAACGCGGCCCAAGCCCCTGAAACGAGCAGGTCGGATGTCGAGCGGCGCTTTTTTTACAACTGCGCCAACCGCCTCTCGCCCTCTTTGCTGAAGAGCGTAAACGAACGGGCAGCTCATGCTTTCCGTCTGAGGCCGCTTCGACGAGCCGGGCCGTTGAGCCTAACGACTAGGCGCGAGCTAGGAGCGCTCTCTCTCCAGACGTGCAAATTCGACGTGCGAATGCTGACCCCGTTTTTCCGTCGCTGCATCTGGGCTCAACCTCTGCGTTAAAGCACGCTTGCATTGCGGCAGCAGTATATAGACTAGTGTTCTCCGGCTCTCCATATAGTAACGTGTAGCGTGATCGAGAGGTACGAAAAACCCAGATGCGATTGCTAATGCGTAGAAGAAAGCGGTGCCGAGTGTCATCTATGCAAACTGACTCTGGCTTTTCGTCGCCGCTGCAGGCAAGCAGGCAAGCATTCACCAGAGCCGTAAACGTCCCACCCATCGACTTTTAGCGTAGTTTGCTTGTCGTTCACCATGACAGGGGACTCGACCGTATTCGTCTAGATGACAGTAACGGCGCGATAAATCAGAGGGGAGCCAAAACAGCTCAGCCAAAGGCTCCTCTTGTATTCCGAGTACCTTTTGAGGACGGTAAAAGGACGACAAAGTGACAAACGAGTGCCACACAACTAAATAAACTGTGTGACATCATGGTGTGTAAAAAGTGGCCAGCACGAGTGGCTTGATCTCAGGACGCCAGAGAGTTCACTCCTCGTCTTTCTTGTTCTTCTTTTGTTTTCTTTTTATGCGAGTAGTAAAGACGAAATTCTAGAGCCATCTGGTCCAATATTAGCTGAGTGTAGTGCACGTGCTTAAGCTACATAGGGCAGGAAGAAGCAAGGTCGTCCACGCTTGCACCACTTCATTGAAGAGCGCAACGTGCTTGTAAGGCCGCTGTTCCATGAAGTTTCCTACAAAAATTACTAGTGATTGCTCTGGCATTCATTTAGCTTCATCATGCGAAGGGTGCGTAGTAAGTGAATTTGCCTAATTGCCGCGCTTGCCCTTTACACGTGCTTGCAACTTAAGGTACTACGCTTTATCTGCATTTTAACGGCCTAAATTTCCAAGCAGTGGTACTTCGTTTAAAAGCATGAAAGTCCTGAGATTCTGTGCACTTCCATATTGATTGCAAATAGGTGCATTCGTTACACAATATGTCGACGAATAAGATGAATTTGAACAGTCAAAACGAGCAGCCGTACTAGACCGCTTCCTTTAGTTTTCTCTTGAAAGTCCAAGGACACCAAAGCACTTCTTATGAGTTGTGAATACGAAAGCATAAATGCTCAACTGAAGGCTGCCCAGTGGTCCTTCGAGTTATAAAGCTCCTCGTGGGAAAGCGTGTGTGTGGAGATGCTTGACGCGTTTTCATTAGGCGTTACCGAGGAGCAGTTTGGACGTAGGCGAGAGCGTTCGCGGACATGGAACGCGTCGATGACCCAGGCTACTCGAAACGAGTGCGACGTGGCCGTCGCGGCTATATGACATCTGCTCTGACCCAACGCCTGGCGCGCTACAGGGCAGCAGGTCAAATATTAGCTGATTGTAGTGCACGTGCTTCAGCTGCGCCTCTCGTCCGCTCTGCTCCGTCAAGGCGCACTCGTGACGTGGCGTCGCAGCCAATGAGAATTTGCCGGCTGTTTCGCTGCTACATAT